>NC_133353.1:15306460-15441460 GCF_030506205.2 Paramisgurnus dabryanus | reverse complement strand
AGTTTTCTATTTCTTTACTTCCTCTGTGTCTGTAAAGTTTCTCTTAGTGTGTCCCTGAGTGTTTTGTGGTTTTGAAAAGTTATACGCTGTCGATCAGCGTATGCTGATTGAGATGGCGGCATCCGAAAAAGTGACGCTTGATAAGCTAACGCGGCGGCATGGCATCAAAGTCATCCCCCGCGGAACACTGCACAGTAGAGGAGTGTAGTTTAGCTGTTGCGCAAATTGTTGGTTATAAAAGTATTTTGTCAGCATCCAGGATGAAAGCAGTGCAGTTGTGCTGTTCCTGGATGATGTGAATAAAGTCAATGAGATTGTGGCAAATGGAGTTGTGATAAATGAGGCTTACACGACGGTATTGCCAAAACGAGTTATGTTGTCAAATGTGCTGCCGTTTGTTAAAGATGAAACAATTGAAAGAGAGTTGGCTAGACATGGAAAACTGGTCTCACAGATTAAGAAGATCGCTATGGGGGGTAAAACGGAAGAGCTTAAACATGTTGTTTCTTTTCGAAGGCAAGTGTACATGATTCTAAACAATGAAAATGAGCCGCTAAATTTAGCATTGAAGTTTAGAATTGACAATTTTGACTATGTTATTTATGTCACATCTGAAACAATGAAATGTTTCAGATGTGGACAGGAAGGACATTTGGCTTGCGTGTGTCCGGATAATAATAGAGAGCATGAAACACCGCAAAATACTGCTGATGAGGGAAAGAAAGAAAAAGGAGATGAAAATCAACAACGAAAAGACAGGGATTTGACTGAAGCTAAAAATAGCACAGATGATAATCAAAGCGAACAAGGGACCAGTCAGAAAAAGAGTGTAAATTAAAATGATGGAGAAAAAAGGGTAGAAACTGAGACAAGTTCAATTAGAGGTGAGGTTGGACCTGACATGGAAGTTAAAAATGTTGAAATGACAGATGATGACAGTCTGTTTAAAACACCAACTTTGAAAAGAAAAACTTGTGGAAAGGGACGGAGCAATCAGAGTATCAGAGTATTTCTGACGATTCAGTAGCAGAAAGTGAGGCTGAATCAGTGAGATCAGTTGATTCTGCTTCCCAAAAAAGATATGGGAGAAGTGCTTATACAGTTGAAAAGATTAAGACCTTTTTACAAAACACAAAGGGAATGAAAGGTATTAAAGTTGAAAAAAATGTCCCTGATTGTGAACTATTTATACAGTCATCAAGAATGTTAATGAAGGAAATAGGTCCAGGGGGTTTTACAGAGCAAGAAGTATATAGGCTAAAGAAAATTGTTCAAAAGTTGGTAACACTTTATTTTACGACCCGCAAAGTACTGTACCGCGTAATTAAACCGAATTTACAGCGTACCTATTTGTAACAACAGAGTACCTCTACAGTACGTACTTGTAGTTATAAGGGAATAATATTTTAAGTTTGGGGTAATAAGGGGGTAAGAATATATGGAAAATTATTCTCTAAGTATTTCATAACTACAGGGTACCTATTGTAATATTACGTGGTATGTATGACTTACGTCTATGGGTAATATGGTCTATGTGTAATAGTTTTTTTTTTTCATATTTGCTACTTACCTGATGAAGTGTTTTGTATAGCCTACAGTTGATGTCTACAAGCCACGTCGGCAAATAAAATATAACACACAATAAAGATAATAGCAACTTGTACCTCTTTGATCTGTATATGTATACAGGAGTTACCAGGTAACTCTTATATTTGCGGGCTGTAAATTGAAGTGGGGCTTATTCCCCGATTGTTCTGTGTATGTACCAGGTAACTCTTATATTTGCGGGCTGTAAATTGAAGTGGGGCTTATTCCCCGATTGTTCTGTGTATGTACCAGATAACTCTTATATTTGCGGGCTGTAAATTGAAGTGGGGCTTATTCCCCGCTTGTTCTGTGTATGTACCAGGTAACTCTCATATTTGCGGGCTGTAAACTAAAGTGGTGCTTTGTTCACCTCTTGTTAATAAATGTTATAGGGTAAATACCATAAACATACAGAATATTGTTATTTTTATTTTAAAACAACTTATTTCAAAACATATTTAAAACACTATAATTAAGCCAACACTTAATGTTTATTATCACATAACTTTTATTTAAAATAAAAAGTCATGACAATTTTTCATTGTTTTTGCGGCTTGGCTTCCTCTGTTGGTGTTCTTGTCCACTCGGATGATGAGTTGATGTCGTCTCACAAATGCTGTTCTGCATTACATATAAAAAACATAAATGAAAGCCTTCAGTAAATGTTTCTTCACTGTGCCTTGACAGAAACAGAGTTTTCTAAGCCAGTTACGTTTATAAATTTTAGGCTTACTTATGTGCTAGCTAACCTGCTACCGTTAGCTAGCAACTTTCTTGAAAAACATTGTTTGAAATGCGTGAGTCATGTATTAACAAAACCAGTCACCTTATCCAGCATGCGGAACCTGCTAACATCACTCGCAGCTGTACTCCACAGTGTAGAACGTTTTTAAAACCTCTTAAAGAAATTTCACCTCAGGATCGCGTTCCAGCAAACCTCCTGCAGACGACCTCGCGCTCTACACCTGCGCAGTAGTCTACGCATGTAGTCGTCTTTTGCTTTAGCGGGAGCTGATATCTGCTGTTGTTTCATTCTGGTTTGCCATTGCATAAATTATATTTGGCTAAAATACTTGTGTTTACAGTAAATAAATTGCAAAGCACCACTTCTAATATGTCCGCAAATGTAGGAGTTTCCTGGTAAATAGGGAATAAGTTGCTATTTTTATTGTACTTACCTTAAAAAAAAGATAACCACATTAAATCAGCTTGACTTTTGTTATTAAAAGCAAGTAATATAGGCTACTAAAATAAAAGTGATATGCTGTTATATTTATTTGCCGATGTGGCTCGTAGACATTGACTGTATACAACATTCAGTAGTCAATATGAAAAATTCACAATAAAAAATAAATAAAACATAATTTCCCCATAGACTTGACTAAGTCATACATACCACGTAATATTACAATAGGTACCCTGTTGTTATAAAATACTTAGAGTATAAATAATTTATAATTCTTCATATTCTTACCCCCTTATTACCCCAAACTTAAAATATTATTCCCTTATACCTACAGGTTACCTACCCTGTTGTTACAAATAGGTACGCTGTAAATTCTGTTTAACTACGCGGTACTTTGCGGGTCGTAAAATAAAGTGTTACCCAAAAGTTGAAATCAAGCATGTTAAATGATGAAGAAAAGGTGCTTTAATTTCCTTTTGTTTTTTGTTTGCTGGTTGTGTTTGTTCTGCTCAGTCTCTTCTTTTATTAATTTATTTATGAGTAACTTAAAGCTGGGCAGTTTGAATATTAGGGGTGTCACGATTCTCCAAATCCTCGATTCGATTACATTTTCGATTCTAAGGTCACGATTCGATCCGATTCTCGATTTTTACATATTTTTTTTAAGACAAAAATGATATGCCATTATTTATTATTATTATTATAGTTTAACATTAACATGCACATTGCACAACTCGCATGAGAGTTTGTGGGCTTCACTTAACGCGAGAGCTTGTAGAGAGAGGATTCCTTCTTGCACGCACATGGACTTAATCAGTGGTGTAGTCTACGTGATACGCAGGTATACGCCGTATACCCACTAGAAATGGTCAAGGATTTCCGTATACCCACTAAAAATAGCGCGAGAATGTGTAACAGCATGGTTTTGTGACATTTTTTAAGTTTAGTCATAATATAGATGTGAAGCATTGACCATTAGCATGCTACACTTGCTACTTTAGCGGGTTATATACGGGTTAAAATACATATTAGGCTATATACTTCATGCCGAACTGCGCGATCCGATCGGCGTATGAATTTCTATGAAATCAGATTACTATAGTGACGCGAAAGTAACTGGGGAGCAGACTGGCGAGTGACAGCAAAGTACCGCGAGAGAGACTCCAGTTATCACATGGAGAAATCTGCTTTGACTCGCTCTCGCGGTACTTTGACATCACCATGAGGTCTGCTTAGTGCCAAATGAAGTCGAACCTGCAGTGTAGCTGAAGTGAACGAGTGCTGCAACATAAAATCCATAGAGTTTACAACGCACATGTGAGTAAACAACATTTAAATCATCAGTCCAGTTTATTACTTTATCTGGAGGTAAGGCTCCAAATGCAATAAAATAAGCCCGTGATTATATCCTGATGGTTTTTAACTGCCTTCAGTTCCTCTCCATGTTTGCTTGTGCTTCACAGTGTTAAAGGAATAGTCTAGTCATTTTCAATATTAAAATATGTTATTACCTTAACTAAGAAGAGTTGATACATCCCTCTATCATCTTAGTGCGTGCACGTAAGCGCTGGAGCGCGCTGCTACACTTCGATAGCATTTAGCTTAGCCCCATTCATTCAATGGTACCACTCAGAGATAAAGTTAGAAGTGACCAAACACATCAACGTTTTTCCTATTTAAGACGAGTAGTTATACGAGCAAGTTTGGTGGTACAAAATAAAACGTAACGCTTTTCTACTTTTGGGAGTACTTCAACTCGCCTGAAAAATCCGCTCCCATTCTCCCTCTCATAATGGGAGAGGGAGAGTGTTACTGCGCCGAGTTGAAGTACTCCCAAAAGTGCTGTTCCTCCATACAATATAGTTCCTCTTTTAAATCCGCTTAGAAAAGCGCTACGTTTTATTTTGTACCACCAAACTTGCTCGTATAACTACTCGTCTTAAATAGGAAATACGTTGATGTGTTTGGTCACTTCTAACTTTATCTCTGAGTGGTACCATTGAATGAATGGGGCTAAGCTAAATGCTATCGAAGTGTCGCAGCGCGCTCCAGCGCTTACGTGCACGCACACAGATGATAGAGGGATGTATCAACTCTTCTTAGTTAAGGTAATAACATATTTTAATATTGAAAATGACTAGACTATTCCTTTAAACTTCCCTCTTCTGTGTTCATTTATATATCTACGTTCAAGATGTATATGATCTTAAACTTCTGTTTGGTTTGGGTGTCTAATATTAGGCTACATGATGGTCTTGTAATAATAATTAAGTATAAGCCTATTTTCATTTTTAGACAAAGCTTATATTATATGCAAAAATAAGCTTTTATATCAGTGACTAATTAGAGTTAATTCATGGTCATCTTAAATGTGTACACTCAAAAAAATAAAAAGTTGGATTTACTTAAAAAAACTTCGTCAAGTGGGTTCCACATAGCTTTGTTAAGTAATGTCAACAAATAAAATGTTAGTTGTATTTACTAAAAAAGTTTGTGTAAAATTGACAATTTAAATGTTACATGGCCTGAAGAAATCCTAGTAAAGTCACTATTATGAAACTTTTAATTGATGAAAACAAAATTAAAAATAATGATTTAATAACTCCATAACAATGAATGCAGCTGCTCAATACAACCTTTATTTAAATACAGTGTATCAAACATATCACAAACATATTTGAAATGCAATGTAACATTTCAAACCGTTTGTTGGTTTGTTTTGTTCTAAAATATATCAGAACAAGTTAATTAACTAATACTTGGCCACTTATTACTCAGGTACCTATCTAATCGTGCTACCCTTTTGCAAGAGGGTACAACAATTCTGCCAGAACAACAATTTACCCATAATACACTGCAGCATCATCAGCCAATGAGATGCAAGTCTGTATTGGTTTTATTAATCTGTTACTTTTACGCAACAATGTTTTATTGGCTGAACAAATAATTTTGAAGTAAAGCTGACAAGACACAGTCTTTTGTTGAAATTACTAAGTTAAATTAATCATATGCCGTTACTTGTGTTTGTTAAGTAAAGTGAACAAGAAATTATTTAGTAAAACTGACTCCAACCAAGTTCATTTTTTTGAGTGTATTAATTAAAAACATTTACACCATTAAATTACACATGGTAATGTTATCAATAGTTGTCAGATAATAGCTATTGAAAGAATTGAATATTTTTTCTCCTTTAATGCATGTGTTAGCCACAGATTGAAGATTTATTTAATTTTAATTAACAGTTAAATAACTTTTGTCCCTGAGTTAGATGTTGATTAACACTAAACCAGTCTAAAAATCAGTCCAGTTTCCCCAGCTGTAAACCCATGGCTGTTAAAGTCTTTTTTTCTTATAATAAACTGACATGTTGATAACACATTCAGTTGATGTGTTTATGAGTACACTTTTAGAATGCTCTTAGTTACATGAATATCTATACTGTATGCATCTGTGAGTGTGGTGGTGCTTATGAGGTGTCGCGCTAGGACGAGGAGCATAAGGGTGAGAGGGAAAAATCACAGTATACTCACTACAAAAATCTAGACTACACCACTGGACTTAATGCACATGGACTTAATGCGCGTGTCTTGGACTCATAACATCTGAAATAAATCCAGCATCATAAGCAGCTGCGCTTCTCTCTGTCTCACGTGCACGCGCTCGCGCATCTGTCCGAAGTCTAAACATAAACTAAAGTAGTAATCCTTATGTATTTGTTCAGTTTTATGCGTTTCATGCGAGCTGAGGCAAACTATCCCTTTTGTTTCAAATATAATCCGCTGCATCTTTGTGCCTCTCTCACTCTCGCGCACGTGCAGAGAGCTGCGCTCTGTCCAAAGGCAGATCACTAGTAATCCTGTTTATGATATGCATTTCAAGGAGTTGTAGCATACCTCGTGTTTAAAATATGATCGCGTTCCGCTGGACAGATGTTTTTAAAGGCATCTCTGAGTGTTTTTTTCCCTCTCTTGGCAAGCCGGCCGGACGTGGCATGGGGGCGTGGCAGCATCGACGATCCCATTTTTTAATTCGAAGTTCGAAGCTGTGACTTCATTTCGATCGATTTCTATTTAAAATCGAAATCGTGACACCCTTATTGAATATAAATGGTGCAAAAGACTATAGGAAAAGAGCTAAGCTCTTTGAATTAGTAAAGCAAAAAAACATTGATGTCATGTTTATTCAAGAAACACATAGCGATGTGCAGAATGAAAGTGAATGGATGAATGGGAAGGGGAATTGATTTTGAGCCATAAGAGAAATAATAGTGGAAAGAAAACTATTACTCCTGTCTCTTGTGAAATAGAGCATGTGATTGAAGGACAGCTGTTAAAATTACGAGCAACTTTTGACAATTTTACTGTTGTATTTTTAAATTTGTATGCCCCAGTGGTGGGATATGAAAGAGTTTTGTTTTTAAACAAAGTCAAGAATGTTATTGAAAATTGTAATCCTGAGTAATATTTATTTATAGGTGTTGATTTTAATTGCACAGAGAATGACAGTGTTTATAGGAATCACAGAGAACCTCATTTGGCATCACAACGTGTTTTAAGACAAATTATAGCAGAACTTGAATTATATGATGTTTGGAGGGTGTTAAACAAAACACAAAGGCAATATACTTGGGCACAAGTAAGAGACTATTTTGTGACGATGGCTAGATTAGACCGATGGTACTGTTTTAAGCATCATTTTAATGTTATTAAGAATTGTGTAATTTCACCTGTAGGCTTTTCAGACCATGGCTTAATAAGCTGCAATGTTTTTATTGCTAATGTAAAGCCAAGAAGTGCATATTGGCATTTTAATACTGTTCTATTGCAAGATAATGTTTTTCGAGAGGTGTTAATTTATTTTTGGAAGAATTTTAAAAATAAGAAATCATTGTATGGGTCATTGCAACAATGGTGGGATTGCGGAAAGGTTGAAATACAGCAACTGTGCTGTAGGTATACTAATGTTTCAAGGGACACTTCTCAATTATTAGAAGACCTGGAGAGAGAAATAACAGAGTTACAAAATTCAGTGGAACTCACTAGTAATCGAGAATGTTTAAAAGTTCTTAAGGATAAAAGGAAAAAATTGGATGATCTTTTGGGTGTAAAGGCACAGTGCGCGCTGGTACGCTCATGCTTTTAAAGCGTAGTACAGATGGATGGTCCTGCCAAATTCTTTTTTGGGCTTGAAAAAAGAATGGTCTGAATAGAAATATTCATTCTTTTATATCTGACTCTGGTAGAGAAGTTACAGAGGCTAAGGAAATAAGGAAAATGGCAGTGGAGTTTTATTCAGAGTTGTACACAAGTGAACATGAGGATGTACAAGACGTAGCCAGTCTCTTTTATGAAGGTCTACCTAAGGTTCCAGATGGAACTAAAGCTGATTTGGAGGAATCGCTCACGGCTAGCGTGAGAATGACAGTGTTTATAGGAATCTTTTTAGGGCATATAATGCCCTAAAAACTATGGAGTGTGGTAAAGCTCCAGGGATAGATGGTATTCCTGTTGAGTTTTATAAGACCTTCTGGGCAGTTTTAGGGGAGGATCTGCTGGCAGTGATAAATGGCAGTTTGACCGTTTGCAGGAGGGCAGTGATTACCCTTTTACCAAAAAAAGGTGACCTTAAAAGTATAAAGAACTGGCGCCTCGTGTCACTTCTGTGCTCTGATTTGAAGATATTATCCAAAGCCTTGGCACTTAGATTAAAGGAAGTTATTGGGCGGGTCATCCATGTAGACCAGACGTACTGTGTACCCATGAGATCTATTTTTGACAATATTCATTTAATTAGGGATGTTTTTGACATGTCTGGTTCTTTGGGTCTGAAAGTCGGTCTTATTTCTTTAGACCAAGAAAAAGCCATTGACCGGGTTGAGCATGATTACCTTTGGCGGACTCTAGAAGAATTTGGATTCAACCCATGGTTTATTAAAATGATTAAAGTGTTGTATAATAACATTGAGAGTGTACTTAAAAATAAATGGAGGGTTGAGTGCACCTTTTAAAATCACAAGGGGAATTGGACAAGGATGTGCATTGTCAGGTATGTTGTATGCCTTGTCAATTGAACCTTTGTTGTTTAGAGTTCGGAAAAATATTGATGGCTGGAGTGTACCTCATTCTGAGGTTAAAATTAAGTTAGGAGCTTATGCTGATGATATTGTTGTCATGATAAAAAACCAAGAGGAAGTGTACACTTTATATGCTATAATTAATGACTTTGGACAAATATCTTCAGCTAAAGTGAACTGGCTAAAGAGTGAAGCCGTGGCATGTGGAGATTGGGAAGGTGGAGGCCTGCCTAAACTACCTGCTGGACTGGAATGGAACAAACATGGTTTTAAATATTTAGGTGTTTTTCTTGGATACGACTCAGTGGTGCAAAAGAAATGGGATGGTGTTTTGGAAAAGACAAAAGGAAAATTGGTGAAATGGAAATGGTTCTGGCCTAAAATCTCTTTTAGAGCACGAGTTACAGTCATTAATAATTTAGTGGCCTCAACATTTTGGCATCAGTTGGCATGTACTGAGCCTCCAAGTGGACTACTTGCGAAACTACAGGCTATTATTGTTGACTTTTTCTGGACTAAGTTGCATTGGGTACCACAGAGTGTACTATATCTTCCTAAAGAAGAAGGGGGACAAGGACTAGTGAATTTGGCCAGCAGAGGAGCAACCCTCTGTTTACAGGTTATTCAAACACTTTTGACAGGTCCTGAAGATCTTGTGTGGAGAGATGTTGCAAAGTTTATTCTAAGACAAGCTAGTTGTCTTGGACTGGATTTAACTTTATTTTTGTTGGACTCTTGTAAGTTTCCTTTGAATGGTCTGACTCCTTTTTATAAAGGGGTTTTTAAAGTATGGAGTTTATTTGAAAGAAAAAGAGGGGTTTCTGTATCTTTGTTTTGGTTGTTAGAGGAACCTACTGTTTATGGAGCCAGATTGGATGTAACAAAGGAAATTGCATGGGGTCTAGAAAACACAATGTGTTAACTAAGAAAAGTTAAACTGTATCATCTAGTAGATGTGGGTGGTTCTGATTTGAATAACTCAAAAGAGGTAGCTTTGTCTTTAAGAATAAAATCAGTGAGAATAATAGAGAAATTGCTAGACATGTTAAAGTTGAAGCTTACAGAAGAAGAAAAGTCTTTGCTAGAGCCCGACCGATATGCATTTTTTTGGGCCGATGCCGATACAGATATTACAGAGTAAAAAAAGACCGATAACGATATATCGGCCGATATTCATTACGTGCATATTATAGTACA
Source organism: Paramisgurnus dabryanus (assembly GCF_030506205.2). Lineage (NCBI taxonomy): Eukaryota > Metazoa > Chordata > Actinopteri > Cypriniformes > Cobitidae > Paramisgurnus > Paramisgurnus dabryanus. Next base: position 15,431,417 of record NC_133353.1, on the reverse strand, counting down.
GTAAACATATACTACAGTATATTATACTACTACAGTACTGTACATAGAATACACTATATACATTAACAGAATATACTATATATGAATACTTTTTGCAATGATCACTCTATGATCACACCACAAATGTGGTGATCAAACACTTAAAATGACGTGACAAAGATATGTAATATAGGCAGGTGTGTTTTACAAGTTAACAATAAACTTTATTATCCAAAATGATTCTGATATAAGTGCACAAAACAGTAAATTTGACTTATTATAAATAACTTTAAAACACAAACAAAACAAAATACATATAACTTAAACCATTGTCAGTTTTAACGAGAATAATGTTATATAGGGCTTATTTTAAAAAATGGAAACTTATAAAGTCATTGTTTATTAGCTTTAGAGTAAGTTATGGACTTCACAAATTAATTAAAAACTTACCGTTAAGACGACAATGCTTGAATTACTGACAACATACTGATGTAGGCTAATGTTTAATGTACTGCACAACTTTTTTATAACACGAACCCACAGTGTTCTGCCGGGACTTTAAACTTTCATAAAACTAAAGCGTCTGCTCTCCGCCTCTTTTATTTAAGAAAGGGTGTAAAGTTGCGCGAGCTTATTTAATCAATTGCTTTGAAATGAGCATGTAACAGCACAAGCAGCTGTACTCCCACAGACTGCGCGTCAGTTTAAGCGCGTCCTTTCTCCGCCTCGCGTCATTTCTTCCGCTTGCGTTTGAAACAACTCGCAAGTGGACAAAAAAGACTGATTAAAACCACCAAATGTAAACAGGAATGTGTCTCTCTCGTCCACTTATAATCCAATCGACCAAAGCGCGCCTTAATACCAAGTGTAAAATGTTTTGAAGAAACCGCGTGACTGCCGCGGCCGCCATCTGAACTGAGAGACTGACTAAAGTGAAGGGGGTGGGGGATTGGCTGATGTCACTACAGTGAGTGACCTGAGTCGCCATTAGCAACCAATAGGGCGCACTCTGCTGGACAAACAAGTACTTACATCTTTCAAAAGCATTTAATGTGTTCTGTAAGGAACGTTCATATCGGCTTCATATCTGCGGCTAATACGCCGATACAGATATATCTGCGACATGCTCATATCGGCCGATAAAATCGGCAAAACGATAAATCGGTCGGGCTCTAGTCTTTGCTTTTGAGTTATGGGGAAGGAAAAATTTTTCCTGACAGTACAGATTTTTTTCCAGAATTTTTTTTTACTCCAAATCTTAAAGGAGCAAATGGGAAGATGTTAGAATTGGGAAATCTAGAAAATCTAAGCATTTATGAGGCTTACAGGAAGAAAATATATAGGGGCTGTGTTAAAGTTTTAAATGTACAATTTTTAAAAGAGAGAGTAGATACTGTTTGGAGAGAAAAGCTAGGTTTGGATGACACAGTACAAACAGTGTGGAGAGTGTTTTATAAACCTCCTTTAGAAAAAAGAATGGGAGATCTTCAATGGAGGATTTTGCACGCAGAGGCGATTCTAGGGTCTATGGGGGCCCCAAGCAGAAAATTCCTGTGTGCAAGAAGTGTGCAAAACTTCTATACAATGTCCTTTGCTTAACCCAGTATTCTACAGTGCAACAGTTACTGCGAAAGATAAAATATATGCAGGTGTAATCTTCATCATACCTAACATTATTAACATGTTTGGAGGCATAAATGGCATAACATGTTTGGAAATAATGACAGCAGAGAAATATTTTCTACATTACACAATGATAGCAATGATTAATAACTTATTTTTACAAAAATATTTTTACAAGAATATTTTAAGAAACCAGTCATTTTATGACTGCTATACTAAATAATCTCAGTCATAGTTACTGCTAACTGTTATGTAAGTTAGTGTCCTAGAGTTAAATATTAATAAACTAAATATTAATTTCATATCTGAAAATACAGAACAGTATAACACATACATCTGTTGATTTTCTCAGCAACAATGCAATTCTATAGACTTGACAAGAGGTTTTCCTGAGATTTGTTTGATAATGTTTGAGACCTGACAGGGTGAGGATGTAGTTTGTCTTACCTCCCTTAAACTCATCATCTCTCCTTTCTGCTTCCCTTTCCCTGCTTTGCACAAAACATTTCTGATGTACATTTTACAGAAGTCAATAGTGATCGAGTTAAAATAAGATTAGCATTATTATTTAGAAACTTACTTTGTTTCGTAATGTTTTCATAAGCTAACTCACTCTCGTGGCGTCACCTTTTGAATGCGGTTGTGCACGAATGAACGCAAAGACGCGCGCGGACATGGATACGTGCGTGCACGGTTATTGCGACTGCTTTGTCGCTATTACAAGCGTTCATTGCATATAGATCCGTTTTTGCCGCGATTGTCTTTGTAAAGGATTGCACTAGTTAACTGCTAAAATTTAAACTTGAGATTTACACCGGGGCACAAAAGATTTACACTTGGGCACGTGCCTGACTGGAGCTGGATCGTACACATTAAACCACTTGTGGGTACAGAGGGCTGCTCACTTTAGCGCCTTTTTGCGGTTAAATTGTTTTAAATCACTTGAGTGTTAGCATTTGCAAGCCTTTGAAACACGTGCAAATGATAAACTTATCCTATTTAAATTTGCGTATTAATCTGGCAATCACATGCGAGCCAAACCGTGGGTCGTGAACCGTACGGATCAACTGCGACAGACTCAACGATACAACGTCATCCATTTGCTACGTTCATTTTCGAAACTGGCAAGTCATCCACCTGGGTTGGATTTTGACTGGGCTAAGCCAATGTCAATCAACATTCCATCCAATCGGAATTTTGATATGCAGTCATGTTGAGTATCTATGTTCATCTACCGGGTGTAGCTGTCCATCCGAGAAACAAACTCGGGGGCCCTCTAGTGGCTCGGGGCTCCAAGCAGTTGCCTGCCTTGCCTGTTGACAAGGTGCGCCTCTGTTTGCACGGCGCATTTGCTGTTAACGCTTTTGTAAATGTCATTAATTCAGATGTGTCTCAGGGGTGTCCTTTTTGTAAAAAGAAAGAAACAATTTTTCATTGCTTTATGGAATGTACAAGATTGAATGATGTATTCAGTTGTCTCAACATACTGTTTAATGACCTTGGTGAGATATTTAATATTCAGAGTTTTATTATTGGTTATAGGTATTCAGCTGAAAAAAAGAGTAAAATGTCAACTTTTAAATTGTATTGTTGGTGTCACAAAAATGGCAATATATATTAACAGAAAGAAGGAAATTGAGGGGACTGGAAGTTATGGAGTTATTTTTGTTTTTAAAAATATGTTAAAAGCAAGAGTATGGGTTGATTTTAAATTTTATAAAATTATGAATGATTTGATGTCCTTTTCAGCACAGTGGTGCTATAATGATGCAATTTGTTCAGTTGTTGATGATTCTTTATTTTTTTCGCATGCATTGCTTTAATGATTATTAATATGATGTGAACTGTTGGGGTTGTTATTTTGTTATTTTTGGATTTCTATGTGAGTGTAAAATGATTGTATAATAAAAGATTGTTAAAATTCAAAAATTCTCTCTCTCTCTCTCTCTCTCTCTCTCTCTCTCTCTCTGTCTCATGTTACGTGCACTGCGCCTCTCTCGCATAAGTAAAAAGTGTTTTAACTCTGCATCCCTTCATGTACTTTCTTTTTTGCGTAAACGCCAACAGTCACAGATGTTACTGACAGAGAAAGACAGATGATCGAGCTCATCATGATTTAACAAAAGGTTAGCATTAGTGTTTCCCACACATACCCGTTCTCTTGTTGTGAGTCTGTCTGCAAGCTCTCTCCTCTCCCTATATCACGTGTTCTCTAGTCACAACTCGGTGTAACAGCAACAGCGTATTCTCTCATATTTATGAATTTGCACCAAATTGTGTACAATAAATATATATATACGATATACAATAAAACTACCACTCGTATTTAAAATAAAAAAGCGCTCATAAGCAACAACACTGATGAGAAGAGCACTATGTAAGTCTCAATGTAAATGTATGGTGATTTTGTCAGATGATGTCGCGTTTTAGCAGCAGTTAAAGAAAGGATTAAACAAGGAGTTACTGGGTCGTTACTGGGTTGTGTTTAATCACTATTTCATAGACAACAGACCAGATAATATGTAAAAATAGCATTCAGTTGTGTTAAAATGTAATATAACGTGACAGATCAAAGAGTAAAACACGATGCAATGACGTCACATTTATGCTAATCGGTATGTGACGTCATCACTGCCACAGTCTCTCAAAATCCTGTGGGAAACACTGTAAAAATATACTTACAGGTACTTAATTACTTGTGTATTTATTTATTTACTTATTACTGAATCGATATCAAAGCAAAAAGAAAAATTTATTGAATCAAATCGAACAGAAGCATCAAGAATCGAAACCGATTTGAATCGAAGCAGCAAGAATCGGAATCGAATCGTGAAATTCCCAACAATACCCAGCCCTATTTAGAAACATAAAGCAAAAAACTTTTTGAAGACCTCACACCATAGTGATTTCATCTAACAGGAAAACTTTTAAAAAATATGCACATATGAGTTCAAATAGTAAAAACAGTAGTAAGATATCATTATAATGCTTAACTAGTATGTATAAACTGATAGTTTGTCATATGTTTAAATGGCATGTCATATTTCAGATGTTTGTTGAGGTTGTCAAATGTCTTTAACAATTGTTATTCTTTAACAATTATGCATGACAAAATTTGCACTGATTCACATGACAGTACTACAAGTGTAACTTTAAATGTTAAAACTAAGTAAATACAATACAACCAGTACAGCAATATAGATCTTTTAATCACATGGTACTGATATCACATGTTACATTTCCAGACTATTTCAAACATTACTAAGTTTGTAAATGTTTGCATCTTAATTGACAAGGTGTTTTAACAAACAAACACACACCCTGTTTTTGTTGTTGTTGTGTTTCATTGCATTAAAGCAGTTACATACAACAGGTACACCACTTTATGTTGAAAGATTTACTAAGTAAAATCTAAACAACCTTATTATATTGTAGACATATGTGGTATATTTCCCATGAGTAGTATTAGCGGACCACCTTTCGTCAAAGTATGATTTATGACCCCCTTGACAGGTGGGGTTTTGACAGGTGGTACCCGACCAGCTGTACATGCCATCCAGGCTTGAGAGTCGTATTTTATGGGGTTTTAGACAGCGGCTGTCCGGACTGTGCGTGTTTTACAATGTGTCAATCAACGAGTTGTTCTTTCCTGTGTGTATGTTTTTGTCATGCAAATGTTGTCATGTTTATTGCTGTCAAAAAGTTTATTGTTTTAGACCAGTGGTTTTCAATCTTGTCCTAGGGGACCCATTGCCCTGCACATTTTGCATGTCTCCCTTATCTTACACACCTGATTCAGATCATCAGCTCATTAAGGGAGAGATCCATGAGCAGAACTGGGTGTGTCAGTTAAGGGAGACATACAAAATGTGCAGAGCTGTGGGTCCCCTAGGACAAGATTGAAAACCACTGTTTTAGACTGTCCAGGTTCTGGACTGTCAGTTGTCACGAGCGTCTCTCCCTCTCTCTTCCCCCCTCCGTTCTCAACAGCCCTCAGATCCAGCGCGTATTACAACGGGGTGTCCATTGTAAACGAGTAAAGATTTCTAAAACTCAATGTTGGTAAAATAAAGAGTAATTCAGCCTTACGTTGACAAAAAGTAAAGGTTTATTTTAGATTTAGGGATTTCATGACCCAAGTCTCCGATTAAAACTTTTGATTGTAACATCACAAGTTATTTAATTAAATATTCCGTATACGTGTATAGTTTAAGCAATGCCCTAAGCCATAACCTACGGCTCCATCAATACTACAATCTTTAGACTAAAGTCTAAACCAAATAAAAATTTTACCGGTTCACGAGATCCGTGAGTCTTTTCACGAACCCGCACTCTATGTTCACGCACATTTTTGATTTGATTTGATTTATTGGACAAAAAGTGAAATAACACATTTGTCAAGGATAACACAATAAAGTTAAAAATAACTTATTTCCATTGTGGTCCTTGAAGTAAAACACAACTTCACTTTATTTTCCTTTATTTAACCAGGTAAAACTTTCTGAGATTAAAAATCTCTTTTTCAGAAGTGACCTGGCCAAGATGAAATGCACAGTATTGAAGTAAAAAATAAAATAAAATAAAATAAAAATAATAGAAAATAGACACATCAGACAAGGTATATGCACATCCTTAGTACAGATTAAAAACATTTACAATTCATTTCTTCCTTTAACAGCTCAGTAACAAGAGATTTAAAAATATTCGTTGACACTAGGGTAGGTAATTTGATGATATTCTGTAAAAAGTTCCAATCGCTAGGTGCTGCATACCAAAAAGCTTGTTTGCCAAATTTTGTTCGTATTGACGGTACTAAAAGAGTGTACCATTCTTGTGATCGCAGAGAGTAAGCCCCAGGAGGTTTATGTTGAGTAAGAGAGCATAGATATTGAGGCAGCTGTCCCAAAATAGATTTATAAATAAATAAGTACCAATGCTTGCGTCTGCGCATAGATAATGATAACCATCCAACTCTGTGATACAGTTCACAATGGTGAGTACTATAGTTGCAGTTTAACATAAACCTAAGTGCACCATGATATAAAACATCCAAAGAATTTAAAAACTTGGCATTTGCTGATTTATACAATACATCTCCGTAATCAAGGACGGGCATAAAAGTAGCAGAAACTAATTTTCTTTTTGCTTCAAAAGAGAAACAAGATTTATTTCTGAAATAAAACCCTATTTTTATTTTTAATTTAGTCCTTACTTGATCAATGTGAGTTTTAAAAGATAATGAATCATCCAATGTAAAACCGAGGTATTTATATTCTGTCACTACCTCAATTATAGTGTCCTTTTGAGTTTTAAGAGGTGTTTGATTTATCACTTGCTTTTTAGATCTTGAAAAGAACATTACTTTAGTTTTAGTCTCATTCAGAGTCAAGTTTAAATCATTTAGTCTTTGCTGCACAACATCAAAAGCATGTTGTAGCAGCGACACTGCCAGATGTAATTTAGGAGCACTACTATAGATCACAGTATCGTCCGCGTAAAAATGGAAGTTAACATTAGTTATATTAGCATCAAGGTTATTTATATAAATAATAAAAAGTAAAGGCCCCAAGACTGATCCTTGAGGGACTCCTCTCGTGACTTGCAAAAGTGCGGATGATTGGCCTTCCATCTGCACACATTGTGTCCTATCTATTAAGTAGCTTTCGAACCACGAAATTGTATATTCAGATAATCCGATCTGTCTCAGTCTATTTTTCAGTATACTAAGATCAACAGTGTCGAAAGCCTTTGACAAGTCAATGAAAAGAGAGACACAATGATAACCTTTATCAAGCGCCTCAATAATATCGTTTAAGACCTTGGTAGCAGCTGTAGTTGTACTATGCTTCTTCCGGAATCCTGACTGATTATGTGATAAAATATTATATTTATTTAGATATATTGTCAATTGCTCACTAACAAAATGTTCAAAAATCTTCGACAGGACACATAATTTCGAAATCGGCCTGTAGTTATTCATATCAGTGGGATCCCCTGCTTTAAACAGTGGGCTTACATATGCAGACTTCCATATCTTTGGAAATTCATTTAAACTCATTGACAGGTTATATATATGTGTTAAAGGAGCTGCTATATGATCAGCAGCTAATTTTAAAAAGAATGGTTCTAAGCGGTCAGGACCAGCTGCCTTATTTACATCCAATGTTTGAAGGGCTTTTTTAGTCTGTCCTGTCAATAGTGGTTTTAAAGTGAACTTTGGATGTGATAGATGTCTTTCCATAACATCCATTCCGATATTCATATCTGTAGTTTTGGATGCCTTTAATAATGATCCAACAGCAACAAAGTGGTTATTAAAACAATCTACAGTAACATCTGTCCTTTCTCTGATATTTTCTTGGAGTTATCCATTATATATGAAGGAAATCCTACTACCTTTTTTACAGCTTTAATGGATTCTACGTTTTTCCAAAATTTCATTGATTTATTTAAATTACGAGTTGTTTCGTTTAAGAAGTAATCAGCTTTAGCTTTCCTTATCATCACTGTACATTTATTTCGTAGCTGTCTAAAACAAAGCCAATCGGACTTTAAGTCAGAGTGCCTTGCTTTAGCCCAGGCAACATCTCGCTCCTGGACCAAGTTTGATAATATGGGTGAGAACCATGGGTTATCTCGACCCTTGACCCTATATTTTTTAAAAGGCGCATGTTTATTTATTATAGTGGTGAGCCCATCGTAAAAATAATTCCAGGCACACTCAATGTCAGGAATCAATAAAATCCTCTCCCAATCAAACAGAGCGAGGTCATGGCTAAAACCTTTCTCACTAAACTGAGACATGCATCGCCTATTAATTATTCGTGGTTCTGTTTTAGGTAATTTTGTATTTCTAACTATTCCTACAGTACAGTGATCACTCATGTCTTGCGCAAACACAGATGCATTTGAATATTTATGCGGTGTATTCGTAAAAATCAAATCTGAAAGTGATGATTTAGACATATTTTTTAAATTTAACCTTGTTGGGGTATTTATTAATTGTTGAATATTAAAAGTGTCACAAAAATTTTGTACTTCAGTAGATAAAGGTTGCAGCCAATTCCAATTAAAATCTCCAATTAATATTAATTCTTTAAAATTCAACTTTGACATAAAATCTGTCATCAATAAAAGAGAGTCGTTTGTTGCTGATGGGGGTCTGTAGCAACCCACAACAGTAATTGCTACAGATTTTGAAAATTCCACTTCAACTGCCATATATTCAAGTTGTTTAAATATTGACTTGGATAGTAACAAAGTTGCCTTGTATTTATTTTTAATGTAAATGGCTAGTCCACCCCCTCTTTTTGGCCTATCAATTCTAAAAATATTATACCCTTCGATATTAATGACATTATCTGTTATTGATTTATTAAGCCAGGTTTCTGAAATTACCAAAACATCTGCATCAGTGTTCTTTACCCATATACGTAACATATCCATCTTGGGTAATAAGCTTCGTACATTCATGTGAACAAAACCTACCCCGGATCTGTTTTTAAAATCTACCGGAGTGGGGTAAGTTGTAACATTTTGTGGACCTGGGTTTTGCGCAACATTCCCTGAGATCAGTAGCAGCAACATTATCATACTTTTGCGCATTACTGATCTTGGTAAAAGCTTCCCATTCTGTGAAATTACTCGTTGATAAAAACTGGGCGTAACATAGTGAGAGACATAATGATAAGACTTGCGTATATGATTTAACACACATAATTTGTGACGGTCATTCACAGGCAGCAAAACACAAGTATGTCTCCCATTATGGGTCTCATTTGACCAGTGCACATTAATACCGGAGACCAGTTGTCCAAAGAACGTACACGAATGATTACCACGTTCATTTACAGACAAAAAAACACTAGTATGTCTCCCATATTGAGTCTCGTTTGACCAGTGCACGTAAATACCTGAGTCCTGCTGTCCAAACAACATACATGAGTCATTTCCAATATCACAGTTTGTTAGGATATGGCATAAGATGATTGGAATCAGCAAAGTTGTTCTCCAGTTTCCGTACCACATCTCGCTTTCCGATGGTTAATTCCACAAAAAGACGGGATCTTCAATACGCTGAAATGCGCCTTAGTTTCTTGTCCACAATGTTACGTCCAATCTACAACCCTCCACGTGAAACTCGTTTATCCGCCAAATTAGTTGTGCGTTCCCCGTGGATCTGTCAATTCATAGTCGTCTTGTCCACGGGCTTCTCCGTTTCCAAGCTGCCCTCCTTAAAACGGCCAGCTGTATATATATATGTTCACTAGTTTCATAACATTCTTAAAGCGAATTAAAAGTAAGAGCTTAAAAGGAAGAAAAACATTAATAATACTTAAACAAACAGAGAGACTAAAAACGTTTCTGATACTGCTGCGCCATCTTGGATTTTTTGTGCAAAGGAAGTAGGGGCATCGGCATTACAAATAAATAAACCACATCATCTAAAAAACATTTCCAGAATACCAAACAAATACAATCACAATAAAATTCCTACAATATACAAAAACCATACCTACTCTAATCTAAAACAACCCACCTTATATCCAATTTTTAACTTTCATGCTAAAACCACCTGTATTCATAATGCATTTAATGTTAGGAGGCACATTATTCCACTCTTGAGCCCCTGAGTAATGAAAAGACCTACGCCCATACATACTCTTAAAATTGTATAATGTAATATTCATAAGACTTTGCCTGGTATTATAAGTATGTTTCTCATTAACCCTTGAGAAATAATTATTAAAATATAAAGGAGCTCTTTTATTAAGTATCTTGTGTACCATTTTTAATTTAAGATGTTTATCTCTACCCTCTATAGGTAACCAATTAAGCTGTCTAAAATGAGATATATCAACATGTGTAAAACTACTAAGACCTAAAACTACTCTTATTAATTTGTTTTGTGACTTTTGCACTTTATCTTGCCATGCACGGGACAAGTGAGACATCCAGGATGTACATGCATACTCAAAATGACATTGTACCAAACAAGATGCGAGTAATTAAAGAGTTTGTTTATCCAAACAACTGGCATGTCTAGCAAGGAATCTTATCCTAGCATTAACCTTACCCAAAATCTTTAAAGCCATACTGGTTCCACTTAAATCATTGTCAAGGATACATCCAAGATAACTAACGGAAGTTCTATTAGAGATTTCACACTCCCCAACCATAATGGACAAATTAGGTACCTTTTTCAGAGCTCTTTTAGACCCAAATAATATAGCTTCAGTTTTATCAAGATTTAATGAAAGTTTGTTTTCAGAAAGCCAGTCTCTTACCTTACCAAGTTCCTCACATAATGTCCTTTGAATTAATCCAACATCTTTGTCCGAAGCTAATAAGGCAGAGTCATCAGCATATAAAAACAAATTGCAATCACAAACAGCTTCCAAGTCATTTATATACAAAATAAATAAAAGAGGACCTAAAACAGTACCCCGAGGAACTCCAGTAATAATATTATTCTCTTCTGATAAAATCCCATCAATCTCTACCCTTTGTACTCTACCAGATAAATAAGATTTCAACCAGGCAATCACGTTACTTGAAAAACCCATGACACTTAATTTATCAATTAAAACTGAATGATTCACAGTGTCAAAAGCTTTTTGGAGATCCAATAGTATCATTCCACACATCCTACCTCTATCAATCTGTTTCCCTATGAAATCCGTTAAATATAATAATGATGAATCAGTCGAATAAGATCTTCTAAAACCTGACTGAAAATCATAAATTAAACTAACATACATATTGATACATCTGATTATAAACAACCCTTTCTAAGATTTTTGATGCCATACTAAGAATTGAAACTGGATGATAATTACCTGGATCATGTCTATTTCCTTTCTTATATAATGATTTAATTTTAGCCAACTTCATATCGTCGGGGACAACACCCTCTGTTAAAGAGAGATTCACAATAAAAGTAACTGCTGGGGCTATAATATCTGCCGCATCTCTTAAGAATCTGGCTGGAATGCCATCTAACCCAGTTGCCTTAGTCACCTGAAGATCTTCTAACAATTTAGTAATTTCATCTACCGTAACTTCATTAAATGCAAATGAGTTAGGCAATACTCCCTTAATTAAATAAAAACTTTTGACAAACTCAATTCCATAAACTCCCTTAGACAAAGGAAGCTTGTCCACTAATCTCTTTGCAATTGATGAAAAAAATTGATTAAACTTATTAGCTACTCTTCCTTTATCATATATTATTTCACCATCTATACTTAATCCTATTTTAGATGCTGTTACCTTTGCTTTATCTGTTAATTGTAATCTATTAAGCACCTTCCACATAGATTTAGGGTCATCCTTGTTTATTTGAATTTGTTCTTTTATAAAATTACCTTTTGCCTTCTTAATTATCGCTTGGTCTAAGTTCCTAAGTGCTTTAAATTTTTCATAATCCTCTTCCCTCTTTGTTCTCTTATACACCGCAAGAGCCTTATTTCTTTTTCTTAAAACTTCCATTATTTTATCACTCATCCACTGGCTAGATCTTTGTTTAATCCTTACCTGTCTAAGGGGAGCTATTTTATCCACTGCTTTAAGAAATAAATCTTTAAAATGTGTCCAGGCATCATCAACTGTTAAGACTTTATGAATATTATTCCAATTGATTTTTTTAAGATGTTCCTTAAAAACCTCAATACTATAATGTTTTAATGATTTAGTCTGTATTACTTTGTGGTTACTAATTTTTATTTTAACACGTTTCCTAGAACAAAAAGTAATAAAATGATCACTAATACCATACTCTATAATTCCTTTTTGGGAAATATAGTTCGCATCAGATACCAAAACAAGATCTATTGTACTTTCCCCTCCTTTCCAAAACCTAGTAGCTTTGTTTATAAGTTGGGTTAAGTGAAATGATTTACATAATGACTGCAGGGCACTATAGTGGTCCCCAGTTCTTTTCCTAATATCAGTATTAAAATCCCCCATAATAATACAGTCTTTAGACAAAACACTAAGAGTATTTAAAACAACCTCAAGTCTCATCTCTTTGACTAGGTGGGCGATAGCAGACACCAAACAATATCGGCTTTGTTACTGGAATTAACAACTCCAAGAACAATATTTCTTGGTCAGCATTAAGCTCTACCACATTATAATTAATATCTGATCTTATAAAAACACATAACCCCCTCCTTGTCTATTGCGATCCTTCCTGATAATGTTATAGTTATCTATATTGATTTCATTATTACTTACTGATGAATCTAACCATGTTTCTGTTACACAAAAAATTCCCACTTTACCACTTTTAAATAAATACCTTAATTCATCAATCTTTGGTAATAAACTCCTAACATTTAAATGCACAAAATGTAAACCTTTCCCATTAAAATAGTCGTTAAAAAAATTGTCCAAACCAATCGAGGCAGTAGAAGTTTTTCCGTCCATTAAGCACTCGTTCTCAGCACTCCTCTGAGTCGACACCCAACGCTCACCCAGTGAACCTCCAGACCAAGTTGTGCTCTCCACATTAGACCCCGCAACCAACTCAGCACCCTTCCCAGTCGCACAAAGGTAAGACTTATTAGCAGACATATCGATAGTATTAATTTCCGTGACTCTGTTTACCGCACATACCTGCAAAACAGCAGTGTTGAATTAAGCCAAGGATGATCTAGAATCCAATAGACACCCTTTATTCGAGCCAGGACATGCTGCTCCACTGGGACCTGGGCATGGATGAATATCACCCGACAGTAACAAACAAAGGATGACAATATAACATTAAAGCTCGCTCACCGGCGGTGACAGAGAATGCGCCAGGTACACGTTCATATGTTCAATGTTTTACGACGTTTTTATCCCATTTTCAGGGTTTGTTTTTATTATTGGCTTCTTAAAACCATGTGTGAATATGTGTATATTACACAACGAATCTTATATTGTCTGCTCTGACAAAATTATTTTAGATTTTAGGTAAAGTGGCAGCGTGTATTTTATGACAAATACTGTACAGCTTGATATAAACGTTTGTTTTGTCAAGAGCGTTCTTTAAAGTCACAAAAGAATCAAATATTTTAGTTGTATCTGGTTAAACTTAAATCTGCTATTATCTATTTAACTATAAGCTATTTTTCTGATCAGTCAGCGTTCAGAAGCTGCTCTGTGAGCGTCTGTGTGTGTGAGATAATTCACAGCAGGGGTGGATTGTAAACTAGTTAGTCTTTTAAAACCGTGTTGGTAAAATGTAATATGGTCCACTCTGACAAAAAGTAAAAGGTTTATTTTAGATTTTAGGTAGAGCACCAGCGCCTATTTTATGGCAAACACTGCAGGATCTAAAAGTTTGTAACATCACAAATTTATTTAATGAAATATTCAGTACGTGTATATTTAAGCAATGAATTGTACCAAAACCACCGGAGGTTGAAAATTTTTTCAGACTAAAGTCTATTTATTTTAAACTAAATAAATGTTGAATCTTTTCATGCACAGTATTCTGTTCACGCCATTAAAGAATGGGCTCCGGCGGTTACAATAGAGAACATACGCGGATGCGTGCACATATCTGTCGTTTTAAGAGAAACATTTTATCTCATTTCTGGTTTTTAATTAATGTCACCTTAAACCCAACTGTGAATATGTGTTTATTACACAATGGGCCCTATCTTGCACCCAGCGCAATTGACTTTGTCAGTGACGCATGTATCATTCGTATTTTGCACTGGCGCACAGCGGGGTTTTCCCTCCACAGACGCACGTCGGCAAACTAGGGACTGAACTTGGGCTCCCTGGGTGGTTCAGCACAAAAAAGAAGGCGTGTTGCGGCACAAACCATCTCTGATGCTATTTTGCAGTTTCTAAAAACAATTGTGCCACTGACCAAAAACAAATAGTCTAAAGTCATTGGCGCGTTGCGCGTGGTTCATTATGCTATTTTAAGGGCGCATGCTTGACCATAATGTATAGCGTGCACAACGCGCACACACTTTGCTAATCTACACAGATGCAACAGTTATTTTTGCAAATCATAAATTGTTACAATAAAAAATAGTAACACATGAGATAAGGGGAATCATATTGGTGAGCATTGTGGTGATAGTTTTTAATTATTGTGTGGCTGCGTTAAAAAATTCTCATGCAAATAACGATTAAAATATTTTCATAAGAAACCTTAATGTATATGAACTTGATTTGTAAGTTTCTTTGGGGTTGGACCTTGCTTGCGTTTCTTGGGTCCGATTTCAAAGCCCCCAAACCCTTTCAGCGGTGAGGGTGGATGCAGCAATGTCCTCTGCTGGCGTCAGGTGCTATGTAGAGGCAGATCCACCTCCCGTTACACGGCGTGCCCGATTTATGCTGGCAAGCTTGGGATTCCCCCGTCTCCTGACATCATTGTAGCGCTTGGATGCCAGCTGATGAGACAATTGTGGCTATTTCCTCTCACGCCTGTTTAACCTAAGCTGATTTGGGTGGGTTTCTCCTATCCCCATACAAAACAACTTCTCTGTCTTTGACTGCTCTTACAAGAACGTGGGTCTCCTCGGCTGTGAACCGCTCCTGGCATGCACCTGGTAAATCCGTCATAATAATAGCAACCCGCCGTGGAACTTGCGCCCTTGCGTTTAAAGGGAATGTTGGATAGCGTTCTGATTGGTTTATTTGACGTTACGCCCAAACCACACCTATGAATAATGAACCTACTTCAGACCAACCCCTTATTGATTTGCGCCTGGCGCAAGAGTTATTTCTCCCGCCGGGAAAATAGCAACAGCGCTCAAGATCTGCCCACAAACTCACTTGCGCTTTGCGCTTCGCACTTGTGTTTCAGATCGTTAAAATAGGGCCCAATAAATGTAATTCTATGCGCTCTGACTACATACATTTTTATTTTAGGTGTATCATTATGTCACCCTCACAAGGTAATGATTAAAACACGTTATTGCATAGAGCAATAAGCACATTTACTCACATATGTATGGTTTTAAAAACAAACTTTTTAAAGTTTAAGACATTTTGACCCCATTTTCTGGTTTGTATCCATTGCGGATCCTAACCTCCAAGTGTGTATTATACAACAAATGCAATTCTGTCCGCATTTTAGTTTTAGAACGCCTCTGATTTAAACATGTCAGGTTTTTAAGATGAAGCACCGGTGTGTGTTTTATGACAAATAGTATTCGATCTAAACGCATGCCTTGTAACATCAAAAGTTTCTTATAGACATTCAAGAATCAAATATTTTACATGTATCTGGTTAAACCTAAATCTGATATTATCTATTGAACTATTTTCTGATCAGCCTCAAACTTACAGAAGCTTGCGCCGGGTCATACATTCCGTTAATAAACTTTTAAAGATTAAAGACGTTTTCATCCCATCTTCAGAGTTTGTTTTTAATTATTGACTTCATAATAATGTGAATATGTTTATATTATACAACGAATCTTATATGAGACAATTGTGTATTAATCTAAAATAAAGTATTATTTTAGATTTTAGGTGAAGTGGCACCGTGTATTTTATGGCAAATAGCCTACTGTTTAATATAAATGTTTGTTTTGTCAAAAGTTTCTTATAGACATTCAAGAATCAAATATTTTACATGTATCTGGTTAAACCTAAATCTGATATTATCTATTGAACTATTTTTCTGATCAGCCTCAAACTTACAGAAGCTGCTCTGTGTGTGCCTTGTGTGTGTGTGTGTGTGTGTGTCTGTGTGTGAGATTTCACAGCAGGGGTGGATTGTAAACTAGTGTCTTTTAAAACCGCTCTGGTAAGGTGTAATATGGTCACTCTGACAAAAATAAAACTTTTGCTTGTAACATCACAAATTATTTAATGAAATATTCAGTATGTGTATAGCAATGAACTGAGCCAAAACCACCGGGGGTCGTCAATACTACTTTCTTTAGACTAAAGGGTATTTATTTTAACCTACATAAAAGTTTAATCGCATCAGAAACCCCGTGAATCTGTTCATGCACCGCAATCTATTGTTCACGCGCATTAAAGATTGATCACCGGTGGTGACGAACCGGCCGCGTGTTCATATCTGCCGTTATAAAATATATGTAATTCTGTCCGCTCCAGCAAAATAAAGGTTTATTTTAGATTTAGGGAATTCTTTAACCAAGTCTCTGATTAAAACACGTTATTGCTTAGGGCAATAAGCACATGCACACACATATCTGTGGTTTTAAAAATAAACTTTTTAAAGTTTAAGACATTTAAACATTTGAAAAAAATCTAACATTTTAGATGTGTCTGAGTAAACTTATATCTAATGTCATATGAACCGTGCCGCGTCACGTTCGTGTATGTGTGTGTCTTCGTGTCTGTTTATGTATGTGTGTGTGTTTATGCGCATGCGGCGTAGGGTGTGTGTGTGTGAGAGGCTGTGAGTGTGTGCGCGTTTGTGTGTGCGTGCGTGCTTGTGGTTATCACGTGGTAGGGGTCCCAAATGATCAATGGCAGGATTTTTATGAAGTGGAGCAGGCCCTTGGTCAGTCAGGGTTAGGTTCAACTTAGGTTAACATCTATCATTGCGTAATAAGCAAACATGAAATTATATTTTCCCTATGGTTTGTTACTGATGTTCCTAGTTTTGTGTATTTTTCTTAGGCAAACTTTTCTTTTCAAACTTAGGCAGTCTTCATACTTTTGTCTTTTCATACATTGTGCACAATTTTTTCTTCGGTAGAGGCAACTTATGTCTGAGATTTTGTAAACTCATCAGATTTTCTTACTTGTGTATTTTTCTTAGGCAAACATTTTCTTTTCAAACTTAGCCAGTCTGCATACGTTTGTCTTTTCATACTTTGTTCATAGTTTTTCTTCGCTGGTGTCAACTTATGTCTGAGATTTTGTAAATTCATTAGATGTTCTCAGGTGTATTTTTCTTAAACAAACTTTTGCTTTTCAAACTTAGGCATTCTTCATACTTTTGTCTTTTCATACATTTGTTCATAGTTTTTCTTCGCTAGTGTCAACTCATGTCTGAGATTTTTGTAAATTCATCAGATGTACCTAGCTGTGTTTTCTTAAACAAACTTTTGCTTTTCAAACTTAGCCAGTCTGCATACGTTTGTCTTTTCATACTTTGTTCATAGTTTTCCTTCGCTAATGTCAACTTATGTCTGAGATTTTGTAAACTCATCAGATGTTTTTACTTGTGTATTTTCTTAGGCAAACTTTTTCTTTTCAAACTTAGGCATTCTTCATACATTTGTCTTTTCATACTTTGTTCATAGTTTTCTTCGTTAGTGTCAACTTATGTCAGAGATTTTGTAAACTCATCAGATGTGCTTAGTTGTGTATTTTTCTTAAGCAAGCGTTTTTCTTTTCAAACTTAGTCAGTCTTCACACGTTTGTCTTTTTCATACATTGCTCATAGTTTTCTTCGCAAGTGTCAACTTATGTTTGAGGTTTTGTAATTTCATCAGATGTTCTTACTTGTGTATTTTCTTAAAGGTGCAGTGTGTAATTTTTAGAAAGATCTTTTGACAGAAATGCAAAATAATATACAAAACTATATTATCAGGGGTGTATAAAGACCTTTCATAATGAACCGTTATGTGTTTATTGCCTTAGAGCAAGACCTTTTTATCTACATACACCGAGGGTCCCCTTACATGGAAGTCGCCATTTTGTGCTGCCATTTTAAACAGAAGCCTTAAAGGACAATTTTTTTGCTAAGTTGTCTACGACGATGACATGTTTGTCCTTCTCTATGTGTTTCAAAAGCGAGGGGTGAGCCGTGGACTAAGCCGTTGGTTGCAATTCGCAACCTCACCACTAGATGCCGCTAAAATTTACACACTGCACCTTTAAACAAACTTTTGCTTTTCAAACTTAGGCAGTCTTCATACTTTTGTTTTTTCATACTTTGTTCATAGTTTTTCTTCGCTAGTGTCAACTTATGTATGAGATTTTTGTAAATTCATCAGATATTCTCGGGTGTATTTTTCTTAGGCAGACGTTTTCTTTTCAAACTTAGGCATTCTTCATACTTTTGTCTTTTCATACGTTGTTCATAGTTTTTCCGCTAGTGTCAACTCATGTCTGAGATTTTTGTAAATTCATCAGATGTACCTAGCTGTGTTTTCTTAAACAAACTTTTGCTTTTCAAACTTAGCCAGTCTGCATACGTTTGTCTTTTCATACGTTGTTCATAGTTTTTTCGCTAGTGTCAACTTATGTCTGAGATTTTGCAATTTCACTAGATGCTCCTAGTAGCGTATTTTTCTAAGGCAAACTCTTCTTTTCCAAACACTGCCATTTTTCACACGTTTATCTTTTCATACATTGTTCATAGGTTTCTGCGTCGCTAGTGCCATCTTATGTCTGAGATTTTCGCAATTTCACTAGATGTTCTTAGTTGTGTATTTTTCTTAGTCAGTCTTCATACGTTTGTCTTTTTCATACATTGTCCATAGGGTTTTCTTCTCTAGTGATATCTGATGCTGCATTTACACCAACCGCGGTAGAGGCGTGAAGCGCGAGTGATTTCAATGTTAAGTCAATGTGAAGACGCATTGACACACGTCAGGAGGTACCGCGGCGCAGAAGAGGCGTTCGGCGTGGCGGACGCGTTTCCGCCTCATTCGCGCGTTGTGCACGGTACGCGCGAATGGTGCTTTTGTGCATTTTGCGGTTCACGCGAATTTGCGGCTGACGCCCGAGTTGAAATATTTGAACTTTGGCGGAATTTCGCGCCGCGTTAACCAATCAGGAGCCTGCCTGCTGCTGTGGTGGCAGCCCCGCCCGGAGTCACTCACTCAACCAAGGCTTGATTGTCCGTGCGCAGTCACCCAGAGCTATACGACACAAGTTCTTATTTCTATAGAGGAGTCAGGATTAAAAAGGACCTCACTTGGAAGAGTGTCAGTAAGGACTTTGGGCAAGCTGATAAGTTGTAATACACACTTCACTTTTGAGTCACGTGACGTTTATCGACCCGCGCTGTTTATTTTCCCCCTATAGTAAGGTTACCAAATACAATCTGGTAGCTCTCTCAATAAATACACAGTCAACATAGTCATCCTACAAACAGACAACCACATAGCACTTGCCCCTCCCACAAGAAGCGGAGTTTGCCTCTGACGCGCGTCACATGCTTGCTTTTTCTGCGCGTCTACACGCGCGAATGCATCAAAATTGTTGACGCGGCAAACCACGCGTGGTAGACGCGATTTTGATGCCCAAAACGCGTTTGGTGTAAACTCAGCATTATGTCTGAGATTATGTAAACTCAGCAGATTCTCCTAGTTGTGTATTTTTCTTAGGTGAACTTTTCTTTTCAAACATAGGCAGTCTTCACACCTCTGTCTTTTTCATAGGTTGTTCATAGTTTTCTTCACTGACATAAGTGTCTGCAAAAAAAGTCTGCAAAATAATAAAGATTGATTTAGGTTTTTATTTAGTAAACCTTTTAACACTCTGGGGTCGGCTGCGGCGCGGGCGCCGCAAACTCTTTATTTTTCGATCACTCCCCAAAGAGACTTAGATAACTCTGCTGATTTTTGACATACAGATATGATTTATACATCATTTAAAACGTTAAATTGTCTAGTTTTTTTCTGTCCCAATAAAAACAGCATGTTGTGCTTTTCGCAAAATTAAGAAAATAAACATGATGCGCGTTTTGTTCTCTCTCCCTCAGTGAAGTCCTTTCAGAAACACGTCAGAAAAATTAACTGTAACTTAACGAATATTTGTCATATAAACAAAAGATAAATGTCTACATAATGCTTGGAATGTCTGCTTTTGGAAGATGTACGTGAAATTGAAAACAAATATTGTAATTCGTTGTTAACTGTATTAGAAGAGAGAGATGTACCGTCTTTCTTCTGTTGCTTCATTATCTATAATGAGCCACGCCCCGCTCCTTTGAAGAAAAGAGCAGAGATCATCCATATTCATTAGTCAACCCCACAGTCAATGGACATTCCGTCTCTGCAGCCATTCACTGCTGTGTTGAGTTTTAATCCGAGTGCTGGAAACATGACATCTACTTGTTTACTCTTGACTGTAACTAAAGTTATCTCCAGACGCGAGTGTGACTCGATCGACGTCCAAACGCACACACAAACACACAATACCTCATATTTGAAGCGCTTTGTGGTATCATTATAAAAGATGCGATTGCACACATCACATACCTGTTTACTCGCGCCTAAATCTCCAGACAGACGCGAGTGTGTGTGCTTCGTCAGTGTGACGGGATCGATGTCCGACATATAAATCCTTATTTACTTGCGGATGTGTGTCAGTATCTCCAGACGCGAGTGTTTTCTTTGTCTTCCGTCAAACAGCTGAGGCGACGGGAACGCACATACACAAACACGCGAGTCAGGAAACTCGACGCGCTTTTTGGTATTCTTATAAAATACGCGATTGCAAACAGTACAATTCTTATTTAGTTGCGTCTAAGCGCATATCTCCGCACAGCAAGTTTATTAAACACAGGATCACTCGCATGTGCACACATTCACTGCTTTCATGATCAACACGTGAGGTAATGGCGGCGGCTGTAAACAAACATTGATAAGTTTATCACGCGTGTCCCTGGTTGTGTTTCTACTATAATGATTACAAAAACACAAATAGGAGTCCAGACAACGATAGGCAGTTGTTCTTTTGAGCTTTTTACTGCACAAAAGTAAACCTCTCGCTGGCCAACCAAACACAAACCCTGTGTTCACTTTATGATGGCCAAACAGTACCTTTACCATGATTAGGCTACTATGGTTTTTAAAAGGTAACTTATACTTGTGATATTAATAGAAAATATTTCAATATATATATATATATATATATATATATATAGATACACACACACACACACATTATATATATATATATATATATAAATATATATATATATATATATATATATATATATATATATATATATATATATATATATATATATATATATATATATATATATTGTGTGTGTGTGTGTGTGTGTGTGTGTGTGTGTGTGTGTGTGTTTACATTATATTGAAAAGTAAACCTTATCATGGTTTTACTACAGAGAAAGTTACATTCCTGTTGAACATCCCCACAAGGCTTATTATGTGGCTCATTATTCAACTCTTTTGTCTCTCAGCTGTCAATCACTGATTATTCAGGAGCTTTCCCGCCTCCACGCATACAGCCTTTCCCAAGCAAAAGTGTCTTAGAAATTGTAAATCAATGTATTGCTTTATGTGATTGAGTAGGCCATATGATTTTCACATCATTTTGAAGAAAAAACTCTAGACTACTAGATCCTATTTTGAAAAGTCTTGGGAAAACATGTTTAGAATGAGTTTTGTGGTGTTATATCAGTGACTTAAAAATTTTGCTTTTTCAAAAACCACGCATAAACATTTTTCTCTCAAAAATACAAACATGTACATACATGTTGATTATATGATATTGTAGCCCGGTTTGTGATGAACACAGTGTTATGAGACTTTTGCCATTAATATGTTTTCAAGCAACTGAAAAAAGCACAAATGTCAGTGCATGTCAAAACTTCCCCAGGGCCCTAAAAACCCCTTAGACCCCAGAGGGTTAACATAAAGTGGAGAGTCTGTTGTATGTAACAGCAACGATGCGATGAAACACCACAAAACAAGAGAGGCTACGTTTGTTAAACCACATATAAATTAAGATGCAAACATCTACAACTTGGCAATGTTTGAAATAGTTTGGACGTGTAGCCTTTAAAATCGGTACCAATAGATTAAAAACATTGCCTAGTTGTAGATTTTTGTATCTTAATTTATATGTGGTTTAACAAACGTAGCCTCTCTTGTTTTGTGGTGTTTCATTGCATCGTTGCTGTTACATACAACAGACTCTCCACTTTATGTTAAAAGGTTTACTAAATAAAAACCTAATCAATCTTTATTATTTTGCAGAATATGTTATGTACATCGTGCTATTGGTGGTATTACAAGTTACAGATTCAAATATAATGCTATCCTCGTTGTTTCGCTGTGAAAGATTTAGCAAGTAAATCTAATACACGCTTTGCATTGTTGTTTTAAACAACTAGTACTAACTTTAAGAGTTTGCCAAAATGTTACATAAACTTTAGAAATGAAACCAACTGTGTTCATAAAAACAATCACATATATATGTTGTCACTTACAAAGAAAACAAGACGAATGATGAAAACATAATATTGTCAGAGCAGATACAACTAAGAACATCTGATGAGTTTACAAAATCTCAGACATAAGTTGACACTTATGTCAGCGAAGAAAACTATGAACAACCTGAAAATGAAAAAGACAGCGGTGTGAAGACTGCCTATGTTTGAAAAGTTCACCTAAGAAAAATACACAACTAGGAGCATCTGCTGAGTTTACAAAATCTCAGACATAAGATGTCACTAGCGAAGAAAACCCTATGGACAATGTATGAAAAAGGCAAACGTATGAAGACTGACTAAGTTTGCAAAAGAAAAGTTTGCCTAAGAAAAATACACAACAAAGAACATCTAGTGAAATTGCGAAAATCTCAGACATAAGATGGCACTAGCGACGCAGAAACCTATGAACAATGTATGAAAAGATAAACGTGTGAAGAATGGCAGTGTTTGGAAAAGAAGAGTTTGCCTTAGAAAAATACGCTACTAGGAGCATCTAGTGAAATTGCAAAATCTCAGACATAAGTTGACACTTGCGAAAAAACTATGAACAACGTATGAAAAGACAAACGTATGCAGACTGGCTAAGTTTGAAAAGCAAAAGTTTGTTTAAGAAAACACAGCTAGGTACATCTGATGAATTTACAAAA
The DNA here is from genome assembly GCF_030506205.2 of Paramisgurnus dabryanus. Taxonomy (NCBI): domain Eukaryota; kingdom Metazoa; phylum Chordata; class Actinopteri; order Cypriniformes; family Cobitidae; genus Paramisgurnus; species Paramisgurnus dabryanus. Next base: position 15,408,032 of record NC_133353.1, on the reverse strand, counting down.
ATCTCAGACATGAGTTGACACTAGCGAAGAAAAACTATGAACAAATGTATGAAAAGACAAAGGTATGAAGAATGTCAAAGTTTGAAAAGAAAACGTCTGCCTAAGAAAAATACACCCGAGAACATCTGATGAATTTACAAAAATCTCTGACATAAGTTGACACTAGCGAAGAAAGCTATGAACAAAGTATGAAAAGACAAAGGTATGAAGAATGCCTAAGTTTGAAAAGAAAAACGCTTGCCTAAGAAAAATACACAACTAAGCACATCTGATGAGTTTACAAAATCTCTGACATAAGTTGACACTAACGAAGAAAGCTATGAACAAAGTATAAAGAAGAAGAACAAGGGCCTGCTCCGCTTCATAAAAATCCTGCCATTGATCATTTGGGACCCCTACCACGTGATAACCACAAGCACGCACGCACGCACACACAAACGCGCACACACTCACAGCCTCTCACACACCCTACGCTGCATGCGCATAAACACACACACATACATAAACAGACACGAAGACACACACATACACGAACGCGACGCGGCACAGTTCATATGACATTAGATATAAGTTGTTGTAAACCTTTTTAGCGAAGACCAGGAGACTTGGATTTCCTCGAGCAGAAGTCTTTATTGCAGAAAGCGATCTTCAACTCAGAGCATAGAGCTTGGGGCGCTGCAGTAACCAAGTCTGACTTGCAGTAGCCCTACATTGCATTTATACACATTTTAGGGGGCAGTCCCCTTAATGGAATACAAAGCACTCAACTTTAAACAAAGTATGTTAATTCAGTCAAGGAATCAGCCAGTTACTGGAATTGCTTCAGCCCTGATCTCATCAGCATAACAGTATCATTCAAATGCATAGGTGCTAATCCAATCATCCTAACTGTATCGCCCATACCTTCAAATGCATAAAGACAAAGGCACAGTTGTTCCTTGAGCTTAGCAATCACCTTTAACTTGGCACTCTTTCCAATGGTCAGGAAGAGCATAAAGACAAAAGGTTAATGTCTTAGCCACCTGGGCTCCCTGACTTGATTGTTGAATGTCATAATCTTTACCTCAAGATGTAAAACACAATGTATATCACTTTTTCAGTTTACATACTATTACACTGTTACCTTGATATTACATTTTATAAATTTGTAATCCTACAAAGTTTACTCAGACACATCTAAAATGTTAGATTTTTTTCAAATGTTTAAATGTCTTAAACTTTAAAAAGTTTATTTTTAAAACCACAGATATGTGTGTGCATGTGCTTATTGCCCTAAGCAATAACTTGGTTAAAGAATTCCCTAAATCTAAAATAAACCTTTATTTTGCCAGAGCGGACAGAATTACATATATTTTATAACGGCAGATATGAACACACCGCCGGTTCGTTCTCTGTCACCACCGGTGATCAATCTTTAATGCGCGTGAACAATAGATTGCGGTGCATGACCAGATTCACGGGGTTCGTGATGCGATTAAAGTTTTATGTAGGTTAAAATAAATACCCTTTAGTCTAAAGAAAGTAGTATTGAAGACCCCCGGTGGTTTTGGCTCACTTCATTGCTATACACATACTGAATATTTCATTAAATAATTTGTGATGTTACAAGCAAAAGTTTTATTTTTGTCAGAGTGACCATATTACACCTTACCAGAGCGGTTTTAAAAGCCACTAGTTTACAATCCGCCCCTGCTGTTAAATTTCTCACACACACACACACACACACACACACACACACACACAAGGCACACACAAAGCAGCTTCTGTAAGTTTGAGGCTGATCAGAAAAATAGTTCAATAGATAATATCAGATTTAGGTTTAACCAGCTACATGTAAAATATTTGATTCTTGAATGTCTATAAGAAACTTTTGACAAAGCAAACATTTATATTAAACAGTATGCTATTTGCCATAAAATACACGCTGCCACTTCACCTAAAATCTAAAATAATACTTTCTTTTTGTCAGAGCAGACAATATAAGATTTGTTGTATAATATACACATATTCACACATTGTTTTAAGAAGCTAATAATTAAAAACAAACTCTGAAGATGGGATGAAAACGTCTTTAATCGTTTAAAAGTTTATTAACGGGATATATGAACGTGCACCCGGCACAAGCTTCTGTAAATTTGAGGCTGATCAAAAAAATAGTTCAATAGATAATATCAGATTTAGGTTTAACCAGATACATGTAAAATATTTGGTTCTTGAATGTCTATAAGAAACTTTTGATAAAACAAACGTTTATATTAAACAGTAGGCTATTTGCCATAAAATACACTGTGCCACTTCACCTAAAATCTAAAATAATACTTTATTTTTGTCAGAGCAGACAATATAAGATTTTTTGTATAATATACACATATTCACACATGGTTTTATGAAGTCAATAATTAAAAACAAACTCTGAAGATGGGATGAAAATGTCTTTAATCGTTTAAAAGTTTATTAACGGGATGTATGACCCGGCGCAAGCTTCTGTAAGTTTGAGGCTGATCAGAAAAATTGTTCAATAGATAATATCAGATTTAGGTTTAACCAGATACATGTAAAATATTTGATTCTTGAATGTCTATAAGAAACTTTTGACAAAACAAAAATTTATATCAAGCTGTATTTGTCATAAAATACAAGCTGCCACTTCACCTAAAATCTAAAAAAAATACTTTATTTTTGTCAGAGCAGACAATATAAGATTTTTTGTATAATATACACATATTCACACATGGTTTTATGAAGTCAATAATTAAAAACAAACTCTGAAGATGGGATGAAAATGTCTTTAATCGTTTAAAAGTTTATTAACGGGATGTATGACCCGGCGCAAGCTTCTGTAAGTTTGAGGCTGATCAGAAAAATTGTTCAATAGATAATATCAGATTTAGGTTTAACCAGATACATGTAAAATATTTGATTCTTGAATGTCTATAAGAAACTTTTGATGTTACAAAGCATGCGTTTAGATCGAATACTATTTGTCATAAAACACACACAGGCGCTTCATCTTAAAAACCCGACATGTTTAAATCAGAGGCGTTCTAAAACTAAAATGCGGACAGAATTGCATTTGTTGTATAATACACACTTGGAGGTTAGGATCCGCAATGGATACAAACCAGAAAATGGGGTCAAAATGTCTTAAACTTTAAAAAGTTTGTTTTTAAAACCATAGATATGTGAGTACATGTGCTTATTGCTCTATGCAATAATGTGTTTTAATCATTACCTTGCGTGGGTGACATAATGATACACCTAAAATAAAAATTTATATAGTCATAGCGCATAGAATTACATTTATTGTGTAATAAACACATATTCACAGTTGGGTTTAAGGTGACATTAATTAAAAACCAGAAATGAGATAAAATGTTTCTCTTAAAACGACAGATATGTGCACGCATCCGCGTATGTTCTCTATTGTAACCGCCGGAGCCCGATCTTTAATGGCGTGAACAGAATACTGTGCATGAAAAGATTCAACATTTATTTAGTTTAAAATAAATAGACTTTAGTCTAAAGAATTGTCGACCTCCGGTGGTTTTGGTACAATTCATTCCTTAAATATACACATACTGAATATTTAATTAAATAAATTTGTGATGTTTTCGAACTTTTAGATCCTGCAGTGTTTGCCATAAAATAGGCGCTGGTGCTCTACCTAAAATCAAAAATAAACCTTTTACTTTTTGTCAGAGTGGATTATATTACATTTTACCAACACGGTTTTAAAAGACTAACTAGTTTACAATCCGCCCCTGCTGTGAATGATCTCACACACACAGACGCTCACAGAGCAGCTTCTGAACGCTGACTGATCAGAAAAATAGCTTATAGATAAATAGATAATAGCAGATTTAAGTTTAACCAGATACAACTAAAATATTTGATTCTTGCGTGACTTTAAAGAAGGCTCTTGACAAAACAAACGTTTATATCAAGCTGTATTTGTCATAAAATACACGCTGCCACTTCACCTAAAATCTAAAATAATTTTGTCAGAGCAGACAATATAAGATTCGTTGTATAATATACACATATTCACACATGGTTTTAAGAAGCCAATAATAAAAACAATCCCTGAAAATGGGATGAAAACGTCTTAAAACATTTAAAAGTTTATTAACGGGATATATGAACGTGTACCCGGCGCATTCTCTGTCACCGCCGGTGAGCGAGCTTTAATGCGAGTGAACATAGAGTGCGGGTTCGTGAAAAGACTCACGGATCTCGTGAACCGGTAAAATTTTTATTTGGTTTAGACTTTAGTCTAAACATTGTAGTATTGACGGAGCCGTAGGTTATGGCTTAGGGCAGGGGTTTTCAAACTTTTTGTGTGTGTGGACCACTATTTGTAATCAAGAATTTTCGCGGACCACCTCATAATACAATAATAAAATATGTCTACTAGGGGTGGCACGGTCCATGAAAAAAATCCGAACCGTTCGGTTCGCTTGTCTCGGTTCGGAGCGCGTGTGTACCGCACGGTTCAACGGTTCATGGCATGCGCAATGTAGTCTAATGCCCTGTATGTGACCTCAGATAGCGTGTTTCCCTTTCGCGCGAAAGAAGAGGTGACTGGTTTGGAGTATAAGTACTGCAGGTTATGTTACGTGTAGAAATGGCAAGTGGGAGAGAAAAGGAAGTCTGCCCGCAGTTGGAGGATGCGCCAGCGTCATATAAGTTTGGTGTGTGGAAACATATTTTTATTTCATGTTACTTATGATGACAGCGGAAATAAAACAATAGATAGAACTGCAGTCTATGGGTTGAATATGCTCCAACAGCCACAGGAGATCGCCTTCTCTCCGACCATTTATCTAATCTGAGGTACTGACAACAATGTTTTACGTCTTTTCATATTCAGCGCTATTTTTAGCCTTTCATTGATAAAATTAAAGCGGCTGATTTCCGCGTAGTTTCATTTTGCTAGCGTGTGAAAGTTGCGCGAACTTATTTCAGAAATTGCCCCTCAAAGTAATCAGAAGTGGTCAAAAGTGGACAAAAGAGACTTAAAGAGATTTTAATATTACAGGTGCAAAGGTTATATTTCTCTCTCGTCCACATAAACTCTCAGTATTAAAGCAGCCTCCGGGTGATAAATCTAAGAGCTACACTGAAGTTGGCATTTTAATAAATGCAAGTTATCTTTGTGTGCTAAAAATGCACATAAAGTTTATGTAGATGGCAATACACATTCTCTTTTTTGCCAATTAAATGAAAAGCATGTTGAAATCATCAATGTCTTCCCTCTTGCTCTATCAAAATCTCATCTGGCTTTCCTCAGAGATGGTCCAATGTGCTTAAAGTCAAATTCAGTTTGTGCATGATTACATGATATAACTTTTTTTAATACTGTATCCTAAATTATGGATAATTAATACATTAATAAGATAATACATTTCTGGAGTGTTAAAAATTTAAAGAAAAAATAACAACAAGAACCGTACTGAACCGTGAACCGTGACCATAGAACCGTGATACGAACCGAACCGAGGGTTTTGTGAACCGTGCCACCCCTAATGTCTACACAAAGTCCTGAATTTATCTGTACTTCTAAATAGGCTTACTTGCACTAAAACTATAACTGGTCATCACATCAGTACAACAGATTCTTAAAACTTATTCTTATTCTTGATAAAATAAATTATTTTATTTTATTTTGCCTTTAAACGGACCACCTGCAATACCCTCACGGACCACTAGTGGTCCGCGGACCACAGTTTGGGAATGGCCGGCTTAGGGCATTGCTTAAACTATACACGTATACGGAATATTTAATTAAATAACTTGTGATGTAACAATCAAAAGTTTTAATCGGAGACTTGGGTCATGAAATCCCTAAATCTAAAATAAACCTTTACTTTTTGTCAACGTAAGGGTGAATTACTCTTTTTTTTTTTTTTACCAACATTGAGTTTTAGAAATCTTTACTCGTTTACAATGGACACCCCGTTGTGATACGCGCTGGATCTGAGGGCTGTTGAGAACGGAGGGGGGAGAGAGAGGGAGAGACGCTCATGACAACTGACAGTCCAGAACCTGGACAGTCTAAAACAATAAACTTTTTGACAGCAATAAACATGACAACATTCGTGTGACAAAAAACACACACACAGGAAAAAACAACTCGTTGATTGACACATCGTAAAACACGCACAGTCCGGATAGCCGCTGTCTAAAACCCCATAAAATACGACTCTCAAGCCTGGACGGCATGTACAGCTGGTCGGGTACCACCTGTCAAAACCCCACCTGTCAAGGGGGTCATAAATCATACTTTGACGAAAGGTGGTCCGCTAATACTACTCCCATGAAACTAATGATTTCACAATATTACATATTCAAACATTACTTTTTTACTATCTTCACTGTTTCACAGTGGAAGACTTAGTAAGTAAATCTAAAGAGGACTTCACAGTGTTGTGGAATTGTTTAAAACAACTAGTAGTAATTTTTCAAATGGCGGATGTGGCTGGCAGCAAGCCGGGGGCTCATGCTCATAGTTTTAAACGGTCTCGTCTAAAACCAGATATTTATAGGACAACTGATGGCAAAGTAATAGTGGAGGATGAGTTATTAAACTTCCTTGCTGTGAAAATTAAGACTCTAAGCCAGGATGAGATTGTCTTATTGGCCACAAACACGTTTGACTCTGAGGAAATTGAAGCCTCTGAGAAAGTTTTGTTTGAGCTCTGTCCGGGAACCTCGCAGAGATGTGTTGGATACAAAGGGCAGCATAGAGACGCCAACAACATAAAACTCTGCCTTAAAGTACTGAATGAATGTGGGTCTAATATCCCTAGATTTGTTTCCTATTACTTGGATGAGCTCCCTCCGGTGACATTCTCGAGCCTAGATGTCTCCTGTTTGCTTCGGAGAATGGAGCAGCTCTGTGCGGAAGTGGGAGCTCTAAAACACGTAACCCAGCTCCAGACAGGTGTATGTGAACAAGTTCGTGCTGAAGCTGTGGAAATTAACCACAGGGTATCTGTTTTGGAGTGCCGATCTGGAAACCCGATTACTAGTGCTGTAGCTGGGTTCTCTCCGGGATTAAAGAATGGCTCGGGAAACGCTAAGGAGCCGACGCCGGGGGTGCGACGTGGCGAACATGCGCTGACGGTGGAGCAGGGAGTTGGAGGTTTGGCGGACCTACACAAAATGGGAGACGCATTAGCGCGCTGTCCTGAACCGGTGCAGTGCAGCCGCGATGGGACTGTTGCGGTGGATGCAGCTACGGGGAAGGATCCTGCCGGGTCAGTGTTATGCACTGACTCTCCAAGTTGGAGTAAAGTTGTGAGAAACGGACGGGCTCGGCAGAAGACAAAGTCTGTTGCTACAGCCCTGGATGGGCGTGCGATTACCGCGGGACGTAAAAAATCTGGTCCAGCTTCTATCATAGGTACTGGAGCCGTGAGTACTATTAAAACTGTGAAGACCAAAATGGTGAGTGTTTTTGCAACAAAATTTTCTCCAGAACTTGATGCAGACACACTTGCTGACTATCTTAAAAGTAAACTTAATAGAGTGGTCACCTGCCAAAAAATAGAAAATGCACGTAGCAGGGTTGGCTCTTTTAAAGTGACTGCTGAATGTGATGATATTGGGGAAATGTACATTCCTGAACTCTGGCCAGAAGGAGCACTAATAAGGCGTTATTATGAGCCACGTAAGGCCAGTGTTGTTGGTTTATGTCGTGTGCCGTCCGAAAGGGAGGCAAATGGGCCCTCTGGTGGTAACCCGTTGGCATGAACATGTCAATTCGGGTACTGTCCTACAACTGCCGTGGCCTGCGCCTGGGGCAGAGCACAGGGGAAAAAGCACGACGTGCTGTGGTAGACAGTTTGCTCGCAGAATGTGACATTTTATGTTTACAGGAGACTTTTATTGCTAAACAAGATTTAGAGAAACTGAACACTCTTAATGAAAACTTTCTTGGAGTTGGAGAGTCAACGACTGATTTTAACAAGGCTATAGTCAGAGGCAGAATCCCAGGTGGGGTGGCTGTGCTCTGGAATAAAAAGCTTGATGCTGTGATAAAGCCGATCAGGCTTGATGTGGACTGGTGTATCGGTATACAATATACTTATAAATGTAATAATTTTGTCATTTTAAATGTTTATACTCCATATGAGTCTAGTGAAAATGAGGTTGAATATTTAAATAGATTGGCTTTTATAAATGCTTTTATTCAAGATAATAGTATCTGTAATGTATATGTTGTTGGGGATATGAATGCTGATATCAGTGACAGTAACTCATTATTTGCCAAGCATCTGATCTGCTTTAGTCAAGATAATAACTTCACTTTATCAAGTAGAGTACTGTTGCCTGCAGATAGTTATACATACATAAGTGAAGCCTGGCACACAACATCATGGCTTGACCATTGTTTTAGTACAGCTGATGGGCATGCAGCCATAGAGAATATGGGTATTAAATATGGGGTCACAATAACAGATCATATACCTTTGGCCCTCACAATTAACACTGATGAATTACCATCTATAGTTACTAATAACAATGCTATCAGTGGTAATGTGAGTACTAAATTAGACTGGTCAACTCTTTCTGAAGAGGATCTTCTGACTTATTATACTAATACAGACCACTATTTAAGTAATTTTTGTCTTCCTAGAGAAGCTATTATGTGTAAGGATGTAAATTGTCAGAGTGAGGTGCACAAGAGTAATCTATGTGCCATGTATGATGATGTTATGGCTGCTCTGTTGGAGGCTGGTAAACCTCTTCAAAAACACAGGAGAAACATGGCTTTTAATATTAGACCAGGATGGAATGAGCATGTAGCACCATATCACACTGAAGCTCTGGAAGCTTACAGGCTTTGGGACCTGGCTGGGAGACCTCGGCAGGGCCCTGAGCTTGAGAGTAAAAAGCTTGCAAATGCCAGATATAAGTATGCTGTTCGTTTTATATCTAGAAATGAGCAAGCTATGAGGGCTGACTCTATGGCTAGTAAAATGATGAGCAACAATATTACTGATTTTTGGAAGGAGGTGAGGTCCCTTAATAACTGTAAATCTTCCCTTCCTTGTACTGTTGAAGGAGTCTCCGGAGAAGATAATGTTGCTGAAATATGGAGACAGCACTATAGCTCCCTCTTTAATTGTTTAAAGCATGATCCACACGTGGAGGACTCTGATATCAGTAATGATTTTATAAGTATTTTGACAAATGAGGTATTTGATGACATATGGAAATTACCTAACAATAAAGCATGTGGTATGGATTTAATAACTGCAGAACATCTGAAAAATGCCAGTCTTAGGCTTGTTCCCCTCCTAGCAATCAACTTTACTGGTTTGTTGATCCATGGCATACTACCAGATTCAATGTTATCTATTCTGCTTGTTCCAGTGATTAAGAACAAAGCTGGAAAAGTTGGATGCCTGGATAATTATAGACCTATAGCATTGGCCAGTATTTTGTCCAAGGTAATGGAAAGAATCCTCCTTGAAAGGGTGAGCGGGTATATCTCTTCCCTAGATAATCAGTTTGGATTTAAGCCTAAACATGGCACAGACATGTGTATTTATGCTCTTAAGGAAATAGTGAATTTGTATAAGTCTAAAAATTCTACTATTCTCATGTGTTTTATAGATGCCTCCAAAGCATTTGATCGAGTGAATCACAAACAGCTTTTTATTAAGCTAAAGCAAAGGGGAGTCCCTGGGTATATTGTGAGGGTTCTTGCCTATTGGTATGCCCACCAGCAGATGCATATTAAATGGGGGGGTAGTATATCTGCCCCCTTTAGAGTGTCCAATGGTGTAAGGCAGGGAGGAATATTATCCCCAGTCTTATTTAATTTATATATTGATGAATTGTCAAGGAGACTTAATGGTTGTAACACGGGTTGTATGATCGGTGGCATGCTGGTAAATCATCTCATGTATGCAGATGACCTTGTTATTTTTAGTCCGAGTAGTGCTGGGCTGCAGGAGCTTCTTAATATATGCTCTGATTATGGGGTGGAATTTGATATAAAATATAATTCCAGCAAAAGTGCTGTCTTAATATGCAGAACGAAACAGGATAAATGGCTTAATTTTCCTGTGTTCATGTTAGCCAATAATTGTCTTGAGGTCTGCAAAAAGATTAAATACCTTGGTCATTGTATTGCAGATGATATGAATGATGATGATGATATGTACAGACAGTGTTATAAATTATATGCACAGGCTAACATCATAGCACGTAAGTTTGGTTACTGTTCCACTCAAGTTAAAGTGGCTCTGTTCAAAGCTTACTGTACATCACTCTATACTGCCCATCTGTGGTCTTCTTATAAAAAATCCAGCATGCATAAGGTACAAGTTGCCTACAATGATGCAATGAGAATTTTACTCAAGGTTCCCAGAGGAGGGAGTGCTAGTCTGATGTTTGTATCTGTAGGAGTGATTACATTAAAGGCACTTATACGAAATTTGATGTTTAAGTTTATGCAGCGTTTGGATAAGTCTTCAAACAGTATCATGGTGGCACTCTCAAATCCCTTAGTGAGTTGCTCCAGGTACACATCCAGGTTGAGAATGCATTGGTTGAAATGTTTGTATGTATTTTAATTTTTGTATTTACTCTTTTTAACTGTTTGTATGTTTTCTCTATTTTTATCTGTCCTGTCTTGTGTGTTTTTTTTGGACATGAGTCTGGTAAATAAACTGAATTGAAAAAAATTCAAGAGCTGAGACAACGGTCACCGCGTGAATGTGCACTTAAGCAACTGTTAAGAATTTTTCCCTCTTCGTATTGGTGAGGAACCCATTGAGGAAATACAGTATTTTGTCATTAATCAGATTTCTCCACTTTATAATTTGCGTGAACTCAAAAAGGCAAACTTTGGGAGAGGGGAGGAGTTTTTTATCCACTTGACTCAACACATCAACCCCACAGAGCAGCAAGGTATTTCAATCTGGAAGAGGTGCAAAAGGCAGCGGCTTCCCATACCGGGAATCAAACCCGGACCGCCTGGGTGAAAACGCTTAGGTTACTCACGTAACCCCGGTTCCCTGAAATAACGGGAACGAAGCATTGCATCAGTTAGCTGACGCTATGGGGGGGAAACTCCTGTTTACTCCGTGACTGAAGCCTATTGGTTAACGTCTGTACAAAGTACAGACCAATGACGTTTGAACCCGCGCGCGGGAGGAACGCGTCCTTATATAAGCGCGGTTCAATCGTCAGGAGCTCATTATTATTCGACTGAAGCACGCAGCCGAATAACACTCGCTGCGTAGACGTTTGTAGCACGGCAAGAGACGCAATGCTTCGTTCCCGTTATTTCAGGGAACCGGGGTTACGTGAGTAACCTAAGCGTTCCCTTTCAATACGGTTCACTTCGCATTGCGTCAGTTAGCAGACGCTATGGGGGAACGTAATCCCATCACGCCGTGTATACACAACGTACTGAAGTGCCTTACCGGAGAGACACTGCTTGTGGCCCTATACCCGGCATATTCACAGCTTTAAAAGCAAATGTGTAAGCACCATATAAATTGTTGACGCGCACACGGTGGGGTTTTAAACGCACCGGGGGCACATAACATAGCACAAGACGGCGAGGTACCGAGCGCGCCGCGGCTGTGCGAGATAAGTAAATTCAGAGTCACGTTGGTGAGTTCGCTGAGCGCACCGTGGTGTACACATAAAACGCATGAGCGTGCATGATTGAGCCGAGAGAACCTGCGCTCGTAGGGCAGGGACGTCTAAGCTGTACAATCTGACAACGTAGACGGCGAAGACCAGCCGGCCGCGTAGCAGATATCAATTATAGATATAGATACCCCTGTAGACCAAGTTCATGAAGAAGCCAAACTCGCACAGAGTGGGCTCTATACAGGACATAGCTCATAGAGGGGCGTGAGCCAGTGCGATGCTTTCAACGATCCATCTAAATAACCACTGTTAGCAACAGACATACGTAGTGAGTGATCTGCAAAGCTCACGAACGGCCGATCTGACTATAATATGCGGCAGAACGGTTCGTAGCGTGGGATTATACAGATACCACAATAGTGTGAACCCAGGTGCACCCTCGAGCGCATCGGGATGCATATGGGTAGTATTATAGTGCACAGATCGGTGAGCTTTCCAAGCGCGCCGTAAATGTGTATTGACTATAAATTGCACGGGCACAGGTGAACACTTGAATACATCGTGAATGCATATAGATGAATCAGAGTGTTATAATGCACAGGCCGGCAAGATTCTCGAGCGCGCCGTCATGTGTTCTGATAATAAATTGTGCGCACACGGGTGAACTCTTCAGTGCACCGTGAATGTGTATAGATAAATCAGTGCACAGAACGCGCCGTGAATGTGTACAGATATGATTGATGAACGTAACGGTGGGCACCCAACGCACCGTGAACGTACACAGATGAACAACAATGTATGTGTCACAAAGCATAACACAGCTGTGTATACAGGTGAGCTTTCCCAAGCGCATCTTATTGTATACCAAAATGTTATAGCGTGTACATGTGAGCTTCTCTAAGCGCACGGTGGACGCATATAATTAAAAACCATATCGTGCATACAGGTGAGCTAATGGGCGCACCTTTAATGCAACAAACCTCAGTAGTGCGCGAAGCAGGGATGTCGAAGCTGTAAACTGACAACGTAGACGGCGGGGACCAGCCGGCCGTGTCACAATTGTCAAATGAGAAACCTCTAAGACCATGCCCATGCTCTAAGACAAGTGAGCATAATTGTCACGGGAGGTGATAACGTCAAAGATCCATAATAGCCTGTATTGACAGGTGCTCTAGTGAGTGATCTGTGACGCAGATGAACAGCTGATCGTCTGATGTACGTCAGACGTATCTGTCATACAGGACCTTGGACAGTTCCAGAGCGCTGTGCCTCGGGCACCGTCCGCATCTGAGAAATGACAGGCTTATGAATAAAGTGAATGGCCAGCCGTAAAAGCATGGTTCGCTGTTACCGCCGCCGTCCGCATCTGAGAGGCTTGTGAATTAAATGAATGGTCGGTCGTAAAAGTGTGGTTCGCTGTTATCACGGCCACATAGATATAGGTAGGGGAGAGAGCCGCCGTGCCTCTGTAGTGAGGAGAAAAGTGTTCCACCCACGACTCGCGGGGGGTTTTGACTTTCAAATGTCACTAGACAGAATGGATCAGACTTTGCATAAGGACGCCTCGTGAAAGGGGTCCTAGCAGCTTGTGTCAATGTGTCATAAGGCACGTAATGTAGGTCGTGTCCCACGGATGCCATCTCTGCACGCCCATCGTAATGGGTTAATATTGGTAGTTTAAGCATGAGATGCGTATCACTCTGATTGAACATAGCTTATAAAGCGATGCAATGAGTTTATAAAGGAGATGACTCGTCAGCTTGTTCAGGGGGCGAGATCTCAGTCTGGTTCGGTAAATAATGAAACCACCGTAGATTGCCCGACCGCATTATCACAATAACACGGTCGAGAGTGCTGCAGTGCTAAATCATCCTCTTAATGTACCGTATTCACAGTACAAGGTGATTTATATGAGACAAACGGCGTTCCACGCGCCGAAGGCTGATTGCCGTCGTAAAGCGTGTTCAACCCACAGCAAATGCTGGGCTAGCTCGTAATGACAGCACTTCATGCAGCCGTGTGTAACTTAAGCAAGCTTCCCGGCCGTCAGCTCGGGGCGGGACCTTTGCTTAGTCAAACTGAAGTGGACTTATGAACAGAATGCCACGATATTCAGCTTTCTGAGGCTCGTTAGAGGGGTACGTGTGCCCGTCTTAAACGAGATGCCGCGCGCGTCTGACTGTGCGCGCGCTTTAAGCTTTGAAACTTATTGTGGCGGGTAGCAAGCTCACTTGAGGTTGATATTACCCTTAATATCTCCGAGTATTGGAGCGGAGGTGTGAGCGTCTTCGGATCCGCTAATATAAATCAGCTATATGGCCGAAAAACGTCATAAACCGCTTGGCTGTAAGCCTTTGAGTGGCCGTCCGGAGAGGGCGCGATTCAAACGCTTGGAGCCATGCAAAAGTCTGAGGCTGTCCCTCCTCTAGGAAGAGAGAATAACAGCCGTAAGACCGTGCTCGTTTGCGCCATCAGCATCGTAGCGGAGAAACTGAGGTGGACTGCGAGCGAATTTGGCAGAAAGGTGTTAGAGACACCGTACAGTCGTGGGGTGTCAATACACAGTATATGGCCAAACCGGGGTTTTTTCGGCTAGCGTCGATAGAATTATGGACAGCGGGCCGTGTGTGCGTATTACTGATTGCTTGTCAGTAAGGCGATAAAGTGTTTAGAGACACCGTACAACCGTGGGTGTCAATACACAGTATAGTAAGCACGGAAATTACTCTTTTTAGAGGAATTAAATACCGTTCGCCACTATAGTGAGGTCGCATAGCCGACAGTATTACACAGTATGTTTGGATAAACAGCACACAGAAAACATTTCAGGGCAGTCCAGCCGAGGCGCGACATAACCCCTTTTCTCCCAGACAGTTTCGTTCTCTGTTGATGCAGCTGTGCTGCGGAGACCAGAGCTCAGCCGTTCAGGTGCACAAGCCTCAGTAGTGACGGTGACCGAACGGCTCACGGAGCAGGGTAGTATGTCTAGGTGGTTTAATGTCAGACTGAACCCATCGCAGAGAGGAAGTCTGCCGTGAGGCCCGCGGTTTTGCCGTTTATTAAAAGGGCAGAAAAACCGGGTATATATATATATATATATATATATAAGAATGTACCAATATTCAGCGCACTGATATAGGACGGGACTGAATAAAGGGAGGTATTCGGGCCTCAGTATATTATAAACAAATTCGTTCTGCCTCTGATTCCGTCTAAACCAGAGAGAAATTACCAGGCAGACGAAGAATGAGCTATCTGAAGTGAGATCGGCTCAGGCCAGTAAAACTCTATAATAAGTGTTTTAGCGCTCCAATAGGGGCGTGTCCGCCTTATCGAGCAGACGAATGAGATCGTGCCGCTCCAGGAGGGGAGGGGCATGAAGCTCTCTTATAATGAGTGTTCTTGGTGCTCCAATAGCGGCGAATCGGCCCTATCGAGCAGACGAATGAGATCGCGCCGCTCCAGGAGGGGAGGGGCATGAAGCTCTGTAATCGTTGAACACTGGACAGCTGCATTTAGAGGCAGCGAGCCGTAATACCGCGTGCTAGCTAAGCCGTTAAGAGACCTCACCACTGTGGGGAAAGGAGCGAGGGACTCCGCGAGCGTGGAGCACGAGTGGCTGTGCTATGACAGAGACAGGGGCAGACTGCCCGTGTTTGCTTGTCGTATGCATCTATCCAGGTCTACGGTTCCCCGCTTGTTCATCTCAACAAGAGAGGAACGGCAGAGGGGAGCAGCAACACAGACAGAACAGCCATGCGTCGTGACGGTATCACCCGATGCGCTTGGGGGATTAATATATGTGCCAGAGATCTCGCCACTGAATGTGAGAGGAGCGAAGGGACTCTGTAAGCATGAACGGTTGCGGTGTGACAGAACACCCCTGTTAGTCCGTGTGTGCTTGTCTATGCATCCATCTAGTCTCATGGCTCGCCGTGTGTTCATCCCGGCGAGAGAGGAGCAGCAGGGGGAGCCCGAAACATGGATAAGACAACCAAAGCATAAGCGCGGTCCCGGCGTGGGAGGTGCCAGACCGGTAACGCGCTCGGAGGAAATTCATAGCAGAGAGGCTCACCGAGCCGCTGTGCTGGACGCAATTACAACAGCGCCTGCTCTTTTAGCTTATAGCTTTATATTAAAAATATTGATCTTACCGGGCGGCCGCAGGGGAGACCTCGTCAGGCGTGTGTCCGTTGCACAGGGCTCGTACCACGGCAAGCGAAGGCTATCTTCGGTTCTCAGCCGGAAAACGGCAGGGGAAGATGCTAGGCCTGGACTCCGCTGCAGGGCTTTTGTCAACGGCGAGGTAAGGCTTCTTCTTTTTCTTCGGAGCAGCGAGAGGTTCGCGCTGAAGGAGAAAATAATGAGCTCCTGACGATTGAACCGCGCTTATATAAGGACGCGTTCCTCCCGCGCGCGGGTTCAAACGTCATTGGTCTGTACTTTGTACAGACGTTAAACAATAGGCTTCAGTCACAGAGTAAACAGGAGTTTCCCCCCCATAGCGTCAGCTAACTGACGCAATGCGAAGTGAACCGTATTGAAAGGGAACCAGGAATCCTAACCGCTAGACCATATGGGAGGAACACAATTATAAATTGTTATAGGAAATAATTTTGCTCTCTAAGATAATGCAAACTTTTTGTCTTTAGAAAGACCTTTTTCATACGCATATTGAATGAGAACTAAACTTTTATGTCTGCTTTTTATATGTACAGTAAATATGAACAGTACTGAACAGTCAAACAATAAAATGATATGGATGGGCTATTTTACATACTGTAAGAGCCTATTTTGCTTTAGATTCAGCCTTTAAATATTTTTGTTAGAAATTATCTTAATATGTTAGTTTATTTATATATATCATTTAGACAAATATTCTGTATGTTTACATTTAAAATATATAATGTGTTAAACAGTGTTGGGAAAGTTCACTTTCTACATGAACTAGTTCAGTTCACAGTTTACAAATTTTACCGTTTTTTCAGTTTACAATACATAGTTCATATTTCAAAATTTTTAACTACACTGTAAAAAATAAATTGTTGGCTCAATGAAATAAAACGGCTCGCTCTGGTTCTTCATTCTGATTGGTTGAAACGCATTCTAAGCCGTGATAAAATACCCCAGTAAACCCACGGTTCAGACCGTATTACATAAGTATCACTGCGCCACTGTTGCTGCGTACTGATTTAATCAGTACGCAGCAACAGTGGCGCAGTGATACTTATGTAATACGGTCTGAACCGTGGGTTTACTGGGGTATTTATGAAAATAAACACCACAGTCTTTAATCATTTTTTTATTTTTCTACATTTGCACAATTATGGCGATATCCAGATAAATGTCATAGATAGTGTTAAGTCATTTCGTCAATAAAGAGAAAATGTTCTCTTGAGTTGTTTTTGTCTTAAATTTATATTTCCGCTATTATCCACTAGATGGCAATCTTACCCAACTTAAACACTGACGGATTCACTCGACACAACAGCGTTGTGGTGGATTTAGCGTGACGTATAAATTTTGATGGCTCAGAATCTGATCTCTTACAAAAGTTCTTCACAAAAATGGAATTATCCCCGCTTTTAGCTGAAAATTTGAGAGGTGATAACTGATAAGAGAACAAATTAAGGTAGGATGAAAGTTTTTTTTTGTTGTTGTTTGAAAGCGGATGGTCTGTTCTTTCATTTGATATTTTATGTTTATTTAAAGAAGATAATTTTTCTGTAAGGCATTAAACTAAAACTGGGTGGCAACTTTAAAAAAACGCTGACGGGGAAAGAGTTCAGCATGCTTCCAAGCATATTTGATCATCACTTCAACAGTTGCACGATATAAATGTTAATGTATAAATTAAATTAGATGAATGTTGATTTATAAAATAAACACCACAGTCTTAAATCATATTTTCATTGTGTCTTTGCTGCGTCTGTGTTGCTTGTGAACTCTGCTCTGTTGCAGCCACTCTTGATTCTGAGGAACTACTTTGTTTGGCGGAAGACTAATATTTGTACTAATATATAATTACAACTTATTTGTGTTTTATTTTATGAAATCCTACTATGTATATGAAGTAACCGTTTCTCTGCTTCGCGTCGTGCCTAACAACGCCCCTTAGCTGTTATAAAATGCACTGGTAACCCACTGTTTCTTGGGGCTTATTGCTTTAGTAACTAGTTCCACAGAAATTTTAAGTTCACTCAATTTTTGACTCCAAAGTGTTACCTGGATTGATGTTTTTTAGTTGGCCCAATTTTGACTCAAATATAAAAAAGTATGTTTGCTCAACTAGCTTTATAGCTCATTCAACTAAAATTTTTTAATCAGTTGAATCTTTAAAAACTTACAGCAAAGACTCTGTCAATTAAATTTTAAGTATTTACTCAATGTTTTATGTGTTACTTTAATTAATATTTATTATTTGGGAATTTTTAATAAACTTTTTAAAATTATTTATCAAATAATTTATGCTGGTGTTGTTAACAAATAATTAACTTCAGTCACATAAAAACAAAAGCTTTATTCACTTATCATACAGACTGAACATACAGAATTAAGTCTTCTCTAAATAGAAGGCATAAAACAGTCCAAAAGCACTCCAAAGTCAGTCAGAACTTATGAAGGGCCATTTAGGAGAAAATCTTTCGCCATGTATCCCTCTGGTCTGCCTCTCTCCACATCATCACTGCTCTGGTTTGATAAACAGAGGAATATAAATACACACACACATACATAAATACATGTTTAATATAATAAAGCTTGACGGTGAAAGACTTTATACCCTAAAATTGCAAAATTTCCCTCAGACATCACACGTAATTGAATTAAACACTATTGGGCGGTTTTCTCGGACAGGACTTATCACTGACTAAAATACTGACATCTCTTAACATATGAGTGCAATTGTTTGGTCTAGGCCTGGCAAACTCGATTCCTTTTAAGGATCCGGGTTATTGTGAGTCACTCACTAAAGTGATCCGGGTTGTGTGATTCACTTGAGTCATTTGAGTCAGTATTGCTAAATTGCCAAGGAAACTCAGTACAGACCCACTTGTAACCGGCTGATCCACGCGACTTGAGATTCTCAGAGCCGGAAACATTGCAGACTCGCAGACCATGGACATGAGACTCGCTCTACAGATCCACTAACCGGCTGATTCGCGTGGATCAGCCGGAGCCGGTTAGTGGATCTATAGAGCGACTGAAGTCTCCTCAAAAGCAAATCCATAACAAAAGACTTTCACTTCTGAAATAACATGCTTATAGGTTTTAGGTTTGGTGTGTATGGTCGACCATTTAAAAAAGAAGCCTAATAACAATAGCATAATAATATAGAGAAAATATAGAATAAAACTGTCCTGCTATTGTAGCCCTCAGAGCCGGAGAGACAGTTCGCGCAGATCAGCCGGTTACGGATCAGCCGGCGGATCAGCTGGTTACGGATCAGTCGGTTACGGATCAGTCGGTTACGAGTTGAGAGACTCTCGAGTCAGAGCAGATTCGCATGTCTCTCGAGTCCGCATTGTTTCCGGCTCTGGGTGAGAATCTCGGGTCAGTTCGCGGCTCGCGCGGATCCACGGGTCTCTCGAGTTTGCAATGTTTCCGGCTCTGAGTGAGAATCTCAGGTCAATTCGCGGCTCGCGCAGATCCGCAGGTCTCTCGAGTTTGCAATGTTTCCGGCTCTGAGTGAGAATCTCCGGTCAGTTCTCGCTCAGATCAGCCGGTTACGGGTGGATTTGTAGTGCGAGCGAAGTCTCATCAATAATATTGAAAGAGGTTTGTGTGTGTGGTGGCGCTGTTTATGGTTTTACATTGAATTGTAGTAGGACTCAATTGATCCGGGTTAATGACACTAGAGACTCGCGACTCATGAGTTAATTTAAAGATCCGGGTTAAAGATCCGAGTCACGACTCAAACAGGTCTAGTTTGGTCTCAAAATGCACGCCAGTATTGTATTTTATAAGGTTTGTTTGTAAAAATGTCCCAATTATAATTAAGACGGAGTAATAAACCCTGTCCAGTAAAGCTCCACTTTAATTCGGACACATAACATAACACACCTTTATATAACTTATATCTTTACAAAAACGTCGAGTATTTGCGTCTTTGCCAATTAATATAGTCTAAAAATAACATTTATTTTCAAACACTTACCTGACGTGAACTTGAGGAAACGGCTGATGAGTTGTGTCGTGTGAATCAGTAAGTGATTCTGGCTGTTAGGTGCGGATTGATCTCAGATGAAATGACCTGTGATCCAGATCCTTCCGAGTTAAGACCAGGCGCGGAGCTATGGGCGGGCCTGGACGGATCAGAAATGTAAAAAAAATACTACTCTGTATAGTTAGACATGGATACTACTTCATATGGTGTATTTTATCTATTGCATGTTATGTTAAAAACAGTAAAATTATAAGTAAGCCTGATAACTATTTAAAAACTATTATAAAGAAGTTGAATGTTGCGTTTTATTATGGTTCTTATGAGAAAAATATTCCCGAGCAGCTTTCAGCTATGATCACTTTGAGAACTTTTTTTGCAAGCAAGTGGAAAACGTATTTCGAATAACAACACGTTATCAATATGTGCTGCGCGCTTTCCTCTCAATAACATAAACACACAACAAATATGATAGCGGGGTAAAAAATAGAAAGAAAAGATCTGATCACAGTGTTGTTGTTTGATATAGCCTACCAGCACTATAAGTCACGCCACATTTATTGCTACACTTTATACAATATAGCCTATGGCTTTTAAGCAACAAATAGCCTATCATAACAACCTATAAGCCTACTGTGTAATTGAGACATTAATTTAAGAAATGCATTAAAAGCAGAAAGACGTAGGCTGCGGAAATATAGTGGGTTCACTTCAATCCACACCACAGACGTTCTTGGTTTGCTTCTTATTTATTAAATCAAGGCAATTGTTTGATTAAACATTGATTAATATTAAGATACAATTTATACAAAACGAAATTCACTTTAAAGAAAGTCTTTCTACAAAACAAACCTATGCAGGGCTCGCAAAATTGCTACCCCGATGTCCCGGGGCTATGGCGAATTCCTGTCGGGCTACAAAAATGTATCTGCGCCCTGCCCGTTGGGCATTCTCTCAGATTTAGTTAAGTTAGGTAATTATATTGTATGTAATTCGGTGTCATCTTGTTAGTCATTACTATCCCCACTAACAAGTGAAACTGTCAGGAAATGAAGTGAAAGCATAATTAAACCCATTATTCCTTTCGTGTTCACGTCTGATATGCGCGCTCCTCGGCTCCGCTCTTCAGGAGTAGGCTACCCGCTTGCTCTTATGCTCATCAAAAAGTATATTAAATGTTTATTTATTTGTCATTTCGTTTAACCTTAGAGTCAAACATTATTCTAGCAATTCCCTTTTTCTTTCTTTATTTAGTAGCCTAAGTTAACTTAAATATGTGAGAACGAAAATATATTTTTAGTGATTTGCATGAAGAGAATATGATGTTAGAAGCTTCATTTTAAGCATTTAGTAGCTTAATTTATTTAAACAGTTTTAATAGGCTATTTTAAAAAGTATTAGGTTTTTTGTGTTCATTTATATTTCTTGTCACGTGTGCAGGTTCGTTTTTGTAGGCTATGACACCCCAATAATTTGTTTTTACCAAAAAGGCTTAATTAATGTCATGTTTCATTACAATTTAAAGTATATCAATAATGTCAAAAATGTGACGTGCAGTTCGGGTGTGTGTGTATGCTGTTTAAATTAGTGTTCTCACCAATACGCTTGTGATTCCTGAAGTTTTGACGAATTTTATAGACTTGTTATAGTTTCTTATTCAAAAGTGACACCCATAGATTCAGGCCCGCCCGGACTTAATCCATGCCCACCCATATGTCACGTTCTGCATCCGCCACTGGTTAAGACATTTTAAATTAAAAACTCACGCACATACTGTACATACACACACGCGCGCGCGCACACGGGTACACACACAGGTATATTCAGAAGTTTTATTTAAGATTGTTATGATATTGGGACTATTTCTCCACCCGCTGCTTCAGCTCTGAAGTTCAAATTCGCATGCAGTCCGGTTATAACAAATGTAAAAGATATGAAACATCACTCAACAGCGATATCAATTAAGTGCAATACTAAAATATGATTTAAAACATACCCCTTTCATTGTTAAGTATGAGAAATTAAAATGAATTAAATCACTTTTAAACGCCACAGAGATATCAGAGCCAGCAGTCGATTTCTGATGCTCTTGCCGAGGCGAGGCTGCGCTGGGCGGGGTGTGAGCGCTTAAGCGCCAGTGATTTTCTGGAGCTCATATGGAGCAAATCTCCGTCCGAAAGTGTCCGAGCACATTTTTAAATAGACGCTTTAAAATAGATCTTTATTAACCGACCGCATATTTAAACTTTAAGCACATACATTCACGCCTGAACAACTCTTACAATTACATTTTGTGACCAAATAACAGTAATATTAGGAGCATTTTGTTGTCAGGAAACAAAGCTGTCATAAGTCCACATATTTACCTGATTTGTCTTAATTAGTTCAGTCAACACTAGCCATTCTGAATGTTGACTGGATTTGAAAATAACTATTAATTTAATGTTTTAAACACAGATTTATCTAGACTTAAAATAATATGTCTTTTCAACTAGCTCAAACTAAAAAATTGATTTAACTTATATATTTTTGCCCGTCCAACATTTCATTAATTGGATTTTTTACAGTGTAGTTCACAGTTCCAAAAATGAATTAATTTATAGTTATTTTTCCTATATTATTATTATTATTATTATTATTATTGCTATTATAGCCCATATAGAACAGACAGCAATTATTTTATCAGTTTTAACACTGAAGCTAAATGTGTCAGATTTCATCTTCATATCCAACTTTAAATCCTTATCCAACCAGGGTTAGCCGGGTGCTTCAAGGGAGTTTTCCGGGCGAGAAGCGCTTTAAGGCATTGCGTGTAGGACAACTCGCAGGTATTGCACACCACACGTGCACGTTAAATAGCTTGAGGTTAGTCAGAGTCTATTTCAAGATCCAGAATATGCATTAGCAGCCTATGTTATTCGTTAACCGTTTAGGACAAATATTATGTTATTTAATGTTAAAATATTTAAGTGATAAAGATAATTTACAAACCGGATGGATTATAACTAGAGCCCGACCGATAAAGGATTTTGAAGGCCGATACCGATACAAGTGTTTGTTGGTTTTAAAATCCGATAATCGGATTTATCGGCCGATAATTTTTTTTCAGAAACACGCAACAAAACATTAACAGATTTACCTAACAGATTGCTGCTACAGCCACAACTATTACTTCTACCAGCATTATTATTATTATTATTATTACTTTTGACAGTAATAATTACAAAAAATAATGATGACATTATTACTATCATCATCATTTATATTATCATTAAACAAGATAAAGGTCACTCCTAAATGTTTGTGTGCGTGTGTAATAATAAGTCCCTATATTGCCTTATAAGCTACCTTATAATTACCGTATATGTGACCAGTCACGGAAAGTAGGGACACAAGTCGGATCTGGGGCATTTTGAGTTATTCATAGATTCTGAAAGTGCAGTTTCTAAGCTTTCTAACGATGTGTAACACGTGGAAATCTGATAAGATTTGGAGAAGTTGTGGCCATTTGAATGTAACCCATTCAAGAAAGAGAATGCTGAGAAATTTGAGAAAGAAAAAAGTTAACACTTTCCCTTTTCCCTGGCTGGAGAGACAATAGGGCTCATTTACATCTCATTTAGCTAAGCCATACCCCCTGTAAAGCCGTTTTGAGATACAGATGTTCTAGCATCATATGTAGTATTTTATTACAGAAGTCCGAATGAACAACATGCAAAAATAAACAGGACTTTTACCTTTGTGGGGATCACAAGTCGAATCCAGTCTGTTTCAGATGTTTGAATCATCCAATGATTTTTGTCCACAAATGCGTATAATCCATGAAATATAGATATAGTCTATTGTTTACATCAGATTTCGCATGAACTTCTGGTAATACAATAATATACAATCTGAGGACTATTGTATTTACATCGTAATATGTAAGGGTATATCAGATTACACTCCGGTATTTACGTTCCGTCAAACACATGAACCCGCCTTCAAATTTTGTATTTATTTTTTTTAGTATAATAGATAATCCAAAAACAGCACTGTCGAAAACGT
Source organism: Paramisgurnus dabryanus (assembly GCF_030506205.2). Taxonomy (NCBI): domain Eukaryota; kingdom Metazoa; phylum Chordata; class Actinopteri; order Cypriniformes; family Cobitidae; genus Paramisgurnus; species Paramisgurnus dabryanus. The sequence continues at coordinate 15,384,205 of NC_133353.1, read as the reverse complement.
GAAGTCCTTAAGGGATGTTACCGATCGCTCGCTCGTTGCTCCATCAGCCAATGACTTCATGGAAAATATTGATAGACAAAACATGTAGCCAATTATATAAAAATTCTACGATCTCTGTGTAACTTATGAGTTTGACTTCATGCTGCGCTGCAAGACGTCAAAGTACCGCGAGAGCGAGTCGAAATTAAACTACTCCGTAAGATTTCTTGAAGAGCTCTCGCGGTACTTTGACGTCATCCGACTGCGGCGCCCCATAAAGTCAGTGACGCGGCTGACGTATGATGCGGCTGACTGTTATTTGTTCCGCCCCAGCTTCTTTTATTTTTCTTTTGTTTTGTACGCCCGAGCTTCATTTACAGTCTGGGGAGACGCACGCTATAAGTAAAAAAAAACAAACTTAGCAAACATGTCTGAGGAACAGGGCAGCCGCGTCACTACAGTCACGTGACTTCACGCTCGAGCCGGAAGAGAAGACAATGCTGAATAAAGTCGTAATTCTTGCTATTTTTTGACCAAACTGTATTTTCGATGCTCCAACACAATCTTACTGACCCACTGATGTCACATGGACTACTTTGATGATGTTTTTATTATCTTTCTGGACATGGAAACCGTACATAGATTTTCAATGGAGTAGACAGAAAGCACTCGGACTAAATCTAAAGTTAAAACATCTTAAACTGTGTTCCGAAGATGAACAAAGGTCTTCCGAGTTTAGAACGACATAAGGGTAAGTCATTAATGACATTATTTTCAGTTTTGGGCGAACTATCCTTATTCAGTAGTCACGCTGTTCCCTTTGGGGGCGGAGGCGAAAACACAAGCTTATCCAGTATGTAAATATACACACAGACAATGACGCCCCTCGATGCATGCTAGAATCTCCGGAAAAACAAGCCTATTTCAACCGCAAAATGTACGCTTTTAAATATACATAAACTGCTATCTCAAACATGGAGAGGCTTCTTCGTAGGGGTGTGACGAGATCTCGTGCGACGAGATCTCGCGAGATTAAGTGTGTCTCGCGAGATTAAGTGTGTCTTGTGGAGGTGAAATGCTGGCCGTTCCTCAAATATAAGACCGCATCCTTCAGAGGTCACATTTTTAAACTGCATTTACTTCATAAAGACTGTCTTATTATTACTATTAACAATTATAAAGTTTACTAATAATTTAGTTAATCGCAAATTGTTGTAATATGCTCACGACTTGCGAATGTAATGCTCAGTTAATGATCTGAAATTAACCTTGATGACGTATGCAGCCTGCATATGCGACCTCCGGAGGATGCAGCTTCCTGTTTGACCCTTTTAGGGGTTGTGTACACCAAAATTTTTACGCCCGCGGCCGGCGCATATTTTCAATTGTTTCCAATGGAAGCTCGGCGTTTTTCAAATAAGCCAGCAGCTAGCGGGTTTTTTCCGCGCTGAAAACCGGCGATTCAACTTTGGGAGAAATGCTCCGCTCGTCAATGTCAGTTCTCACACGGCCGCCCAATCACAGTGGAGGAGGGGCGGGACATTACCACAGCAACCAACCGGCTCGCAGATGAAGTATCACAGCTATCAAAGCGCTCAGCTGAAGAAAGCTGGCACTCAGCTGAAAAACAGCTGGCATTCGGCATCCTCAAGGCGTTTTCAGCTGCGTTTAAAAGTTTTGGTGTGTCCAGCCCCTTAGGGGCCAGTTACACCAAAAGTGTTTATGGCAGTTGCAGGCGAATTTTTTGAATGATATTCTATGGGCAGGGAGCGTTTGCGCGCTGTTTATGCGCGCTGAGCGCCTTGCGGTTTTTGCCGCCGGCTGCAGCACGCGCCTTTGAAGGAACGCTGAGAGCGGAAAAGCGCCCGACGTCATTCGCGTCCATTGTCCAATCGAATGAGGGGAGAGGCGGGCCTTACGTTGTGGTGAGGGAAGTTTGCAGTTGCTTTGAAGAACCGGACTACACTCGCTCACTCTCTCCTGCGTGTTTATGCACCTCTCACCCTCAAACAAGGTCAGAGCAAGCGTCCTCTTTTTAAAGTTTCTGCTAATATGACAGTTAACAGCAAAAGAGCGCACGCTTCAATATTTGATTGACAAGACAGCTGACTCGGTGGTTGCTTAGCAATATAAAAATCTGCGTCACACTTTTTTTTTTTACTGCTTTGCTTTTTTGTTTGGGTTTCTAATAATGTTCATTTGGGAACTCGTATGAAGTCTGAGACGCGTTGTGTTTGTCTGTTGGTCAGTGTCAGATGTGAAGTCTCAGCAGATTAAACCCTCACACATAGTTTACATGATTTAAAGTCTGCATGTTCTTTCTCAAACATTGACAGTGGCTGTATCATTTCTATTGTAAAGAAATTGACGTATATTAAATATTCAAATGGATTTAAACATTGTTTAGCTAAAAATAAGCGTTTCTCTCCGTCTAAAGTGAAAGTGAAGATAGCGTCCGCGAGACGAGTCCACTATCGCCCCCTGCAGGCATTTGTTATAATACATACATAAGGCTTTTTATTTATAGACCACAAATGTAATGTGTTTGTTAATGTTATGTTGTTTAATGTAACTTGGTTTTAATACTTTATTTGAACCAATTATTATTGCATCGTTATTATGTAATTTTAAAGGCTACTGCTCATTTGGGTCTGTTTTTATTACCCAAAAATAACAAATTACTTTATTATCAGTTAGAAAAAGAATTGTTAGGGCCAGTCCCTGATTAGTTAAAACATTTAAAAATAACATGATTTCAGTTTCTTATTCATTTATTATATCATTGAGGGTTTCTTAAAAAGTGTAAAAATATTGTCTCGTTCTCGTGAACCCAATCTCGTGTCTCGTCTCGTCTCGTGGATTAAGTGTCTCGTCACACCCCTACTTCTTCGTGATCTCAACTAACAGATTCTGCAATAAAACGAAAATCACAAATTTTGGAAAAAAAAACTTTGATTCTCATTTTCTCGAAACTTGTGCTGCCGACTTGTGTCCCTGGTTTCCGTGACGGGTCACATATACCCGAATATAAGACGACCCACCCATTTTTCCAAACGTATTTTTGGGTTTTCACCAGATTTTTTTATTTTTTATTATCTCTCGCTCTCTCTGCATTTCACGCATTAACCCTCTCTCTCTCTCTCTCTCTCTCTCTCTCTCTCTCTCTCTCTCTCTCTCTGCGTCCCGCGGGAGCACCTCTCTCTCTCTCTCTCTCTGCGCCTCGCGCACGCACCTCTCACTCGCTCTGCGTCCCGCGGGAGCACCTCTCTCTCTCTCTCTCTCTCTCTCTCTCTCTGCGCCTCGCCCACGCACCTCTCACTCGCTCTGCATCTCACTCGGCAAGTTTTAGTTCATCAAAAAAAAAACTCATATTCTGGTATACTCCAATGTCAGCTTGCTTATCCCTTTATCTGCACTTTTTAAATTCGTTCCATCAAGCTACATCAAACCATTTTCAATCATCAGTTGCTGTCTGCCTTCTAAAACCTACTATTTAGCGATCTAAATCCATTATGTGACTCGCTAATGCTGCGGCTGAATGACAGTCTGCAACGCACACTTGGCGTCAGTGGATTTCACACATGTAAAAGAAAAGTTAACTTTTATGCACAAGCTACGTTTGATACTTTTTCTCTGTCTAAATGTTCAGTCCCCGCAAGTCTAACTTTTATTTTACAATGCAGGGACTGTAACAAGAGATTTGCTAGTTATAAATACAGTAATCATTACTTTGTTTAGGCAGAATAAGTTTGTTGTGGTTTCCAAGCTCGTTAACGTTAGCGGTATTCCACTGATAATGGCATTAGCTAGTCTACGATGAGCCATAATTTAGCAAAATATAACGTCACACTGCAAATTGTAAAACATAAATTTTCAATATAACAGGCTAAGGAGAGATGATACGTTTCATTGCTTTAACTGTCACGCTATTAAAGAAAAACTTCAGTCACATTGTCAAAAGTTAAAAGGACAGTAATTCAACTACACTGTAACAACGTAACATTACAAGGTAATTCCGCTTCACTCTCGGCTTATTTAACAGCAGCAAAACTGGACATGAAAGTCACAAATTTTGTCATGCTTATTTGAGTTAAGAGAACTGATTGGAATGTTCTTTTAATTGTTATTCAAGCAATGTATGTCTCGTGGCCAACTCACCATCAACGCAACCCCTGTTCTCTCTGCGACTCTGGCTGGTTGCAGGATGTGTGACGCGTTATACACGAGTGTTGCCTACAGGGTGGTTGTAAAGTGCCCTCTGGTGGACAAACTATACAACGGCAACACTCATGACATGGTTAAAGGCTGTTTCGTCCGTTTTTTTATTTTTATATATATATTCATTTATCGGCCATTATGATTGCCGATACTGATAGTTTGGAAAATGCCTAATATCGGCCTGCCAATATATCAGTCGAGCTCTAATTATGACTTACGGCACAATTATTAAACAAAGGTATGTTGTCCCATTTAGATTTTTCATGTACATTCTATACGCACTGTCGTCCAGAAGAAGTTTAATGATTCATTGCACCGCATACCACGGTCCTGCCACGTTAGATCAGAAATGTCTTGTCTGCAAGTGTTATTTTTTTACAAAATAGAGTAATGCGAGCAACAATCTCATTTAAATTTCAGTAATTGTAATTGCGTTACTTGATTTTAAAAATACTTAGTTACATGCTCGTTACTACTAAAAGCAGTGGAATTACAGGAACGTGTTACTCCCATCACTGCATATAACTGTTGAGGGTAAAATAACATTTGTAAACTTAATAAATGTTTCTGAAATAAATTGGCATGTGCTTAATAATTTGGAACACTGTGTAAGTGTCAACTTATGTCAGTGATTTTGTATATTCATTAGATGTTCTTAGTTGTATATGCTTCGACAATCTTTTGTTTTCATAGTTTTCTTTGTAAGTGCCATCTTATGTCAGTGATTTTGTAAATTAATTAAATGTTTTTAATTGTATATGCTTACACAATCTTTTGTTTTCATAGTTTGTTTTATGTTTTCATAGTTTTTCTTAGTAATGGCCAGCTTATGTCAGTGATTTTGTAAATTCATTAGATGTTCTTAGTTGTATATGTTTAGCAGTGGCGAACCGTGGGTACTTCAGCTGGGCCTTCAAAATATGCAATGAAGTGCAAATGCCTCTCCATCCATAATACTAGGCTATTCGTATTTCGTTAAATCATACAGTGAACGTGTATTAATTCTGAGCACGCAAAGTTAAATTACAGAATGGGCATTGTCTGCCTTTAAATGCAGTTTTAAAGTTTAAAATTACTTTAATCTAACTGATAAACACAAATACAGATTCTGCTGCTCTGTAATGACAGGGGCTCTGTAATTTGCATTTAACAAGCTTAAATTATGTTCTTTAATTTTTTTTTTTTTTTGGAAAATATATTTAGCTGTAGGATACCTTGTTAATCTTTTTCATAAGGGGATTCTGCGTTCTCAGTGCACCTCCTTGTGGCTTACAACTGTTGTTATAAGATATCCAGGGCTCGCAAAATCGCTAGCCCGAGCCCCGAGGTCCCGGGGCTATTGCGAATTCTTGTCGGGCTACCAAAATGTATCTCCGCCCTGCCCATCGGGTATAGCAAGGTAAAAAATATTTGAATGTTTTCGCATTCTCTCCGATTTCGTTAGGAAATTATATTGTATGTAATTCTGCGTCGTCTGTCAGTCATTACTATCCTCACGTAACAAGTGAAACTGTCAGGAAGTAAAAGTATAATTAAACCCATTATTTTTCTCGTGTTCGCGTCATATGCACAGGCTCCTCTGCACGCGCTTACCCAGCTGTGCTCTTCACGAGTACGCGCTTAAGTCATTTCGTTTTTACCTCAGCCCTATCAAGCTAACCACAACGTCAATCACGTTTTCCGCCATTTACCTCAACCACTCTCACCGCAGAAATTCGGGCCATTAGACTGTATTAATATTAACGGTTTATGATCTTCGTCTTTGGTGTTTTACGGCAGCTCGCATCCAGTTTGTTGCATGATTAGGACTTCATGAAGGCTTACAATGTTTTGTTTTTTGCCCGCCCACTTGAAATCAAAACGTGATTGGTCGATTTGCCCGTCACTCTCCACACCAAAACACATAGCTTGGGATTCATGAAGTCCTAACCAATGAATGAGCCAGATAACCGGGCCTTAATAGAGACAGACGATTCTGATTGGATTAGATGTTTTCATGACATGAACCTGACAGTAAGCTTAAGGTTAGAACATAGATGAGAGAAAATATATTACATGTATTGTATTAAATTGAATTAAATAGAAATTTAAAAATGTAAAAACATATTTTTATTGAATATTATTTATTTGTATTATTATATTTAAAAAATCTTTTTATTAATTTTTTAAGGCCTTCTCTGAAGGCGTAGAAGGCCCGGAAGGTTCCCCACTGATGTTTGTGAACTCTTTATTCCAAAGATACTACAAACTAGTCAATGTATTTAGTAGATTATTATTGTAGGAGTATAGTAGAAGATATTTTAAGTACTACATACAAATGCTACACTTAATAACTTTTTTAATTACTTTAGAAAATAATAAAGAACATCTCAGATCCCTAGACAGCGAGTACTTAAAGTTAGTGATCATTTCAGCTCTTGAAAATTGCTACAAGTTTTAAAATTAAGTGGTGTACCTGTTGTATGTAACTGCTTCAATGCGATAATACACACCGAAACAAAACAGGGTGTGTGTGTTTGTTTGTCAAAACCCCTTGTAAATTATTATTTGATCAAATAATTCGATTCTATTATCAGCACTCTCCACATAAAATTAACTATTTTGATAGAACACGTTATATCAAAATTAAAGCTCTTTCACAAAATATAAGGTAATGGGTGATCCGATGTGTGTATTTTTAACTAATCTTTTACAAGCACTTTCTCTTGTTAACAATTTTCTCACATTTTCTCCCAAATGTATTGTATTTTGTGATTTGGCTAAATTCAATTCAATTCAATTCAATTTTATTTATATAGCGCTTTTCACAAAAGTCAATTGTTTCAAAGCAGCTTTACATAAATAGAAGCAGTGAAAAGCACAGAAAACGACAGATAGCACAACAGAATACATGATAGCATGAGCAGTTAAATTTGCTGCGGCTATGACTCAATATTATAATTGCACGTATTACTAAAGCAACGTATAGAAGAGGAAGCTAGGTAAAGCCCAAAAAGGCTGCCTCCCCGGGGTGAAAAACCCCCTAGGAGAAAAAAAAAACCCGGGCTTTATCCGAGGAAAAATAAGTCCTAGGAGGGAAAAACCCTTGGGAGAACGGAAATGGAGATTTAGCGGAGATTAAGCGGTTCTGCCGGTGATCGTTGGTCAGGTATCAGCTGGGCATAACGTTGAAGGACAGCCAGTAGATCAGAGGTGTGCCGACTTTCACATCTACCGGGACTGGGTCTGTTTGTCAGGGAGAGAAAAACAAAATCGTATTAGCGTAGCGGCCGTTCATATGTATTGAAGTGTCACACAGTGATGTGGTTTAACTCAGCTTAGTTCCAGACAGACTAAATATTGCGGCATAATTATGTTATCCATATAAAGAAGTAGGTATGTAGTTATTACAATAAGAGGTCAACAATACTGATGTACAAATATATGCATAGTGTCAAAATGGCACGTTATTTACAATTCGTTTTTAATCAAACATTTATTTTTGTGAATGAACTGCAGTTTGCAATAACAATCAGAGACATGACAGTAAAATCAAATAAAACAGGAGTCAGAAATGTTGGTCCAGAAAAGTCACAATGACTTTAGTGCAACTGAACGGTAGTGCAAATCAACATTTAGAAATTAGACATTTTCAAATGAATTTCTTAAATGTATAATCACTTAAAATACATAAGTAATGATACTTATTATAACATCTAAATGTAAAACAGTCACTTAGGTGCTGTTTACTACCCGGTTGCAACCACCAAAGAATGCTCGGTTAGAACATTTACGATTATTTGTCCCTTTGATGAGATGTGCACACACCACTCACAGACCACTCTTTATAGAAATTGAACAGTTTAATCTTCATGTCTTGCATATCTTATGTTGATCAGAACAGGTGTGTATGGTTCTAGTTTAAAGAAACAAATAATACTGTATAAATATATGCATGTAATACAATTACAAATAATAAACACTTAAACTATCAATTAAGTTTAACAATATAACCAATGAACATTTAGTTTAGTATTTATGTCTCTATAGAAGTTATTATATGCACATGGTGTGCTGCAGCAATACTATAAGTACAAACTTAACTCTATTTCCAACATATAAAGATATAAAATGCACAAATATTGACTAAATACATCAACTTACTCTTTGATGCACGCAAACACAACATGAAATCAACAAGATGATGCAAATAACCATGTAGATGCAATCAGATTGTCACCAGCACAACATCCTTCCATATCAACATGTCACATGTGGCTCAACTGAAATGACATCATCAGAGGTCCTTAGCTGGGTCCTAATAAAGGCCAGTAACAATGCCTGATTTAATTACTCTCTCAAGAAAATTTTATTGAATGTCCACTAGATGGTGCCATAAACATATACAGCTGGCCCTCAATTTACTACAGCCGCCCCCAAATGTGCATTGCAGATTTGAAACATTGGGCCAGCACAGTAAACTTATTCTGGAAATGATGGGAGCTCAATAAGTCGGACAACAGGCCTGGTGTAAGTTTTATCTTTGACTTGGATTTCTGCTGATCTGACTTTATTGTCATCTCCAACTGCAACTGATTTAACAGTTCCAACAGGCCACAGGGCTCTTGGGGATTGTGGATCAACGATCATAACAACTGTTCCGACTGCCAGGTTTTCCTTTTCCTGTTGCCATTTTTGTCGAGACTGAAGTCCAGGCAAGTAGTTACGCAGAAAACGGTTCCAGAACTGGTCTGCCAGTACTTGGCTGTGCCTCCATCTTTTGCGACTAAGCAATTCAGTTACAGGATAAATAACTTGTGGCAAAGTGGAATCCATTCGTCCCATCAGGAGAGAGTTTGGCGTTATTGGATCTGGATCAGCTATGTCAGAAGATACATACCCCAAGGGTTTAGAATTTAGAATTCCTTCGATCTCAATTTAGACGGTCATGAGCACTTCTTCTGTAACTGTTTGAGCCCCAATGATAGTATACAGGGCAGTCTTAACGGATCGGATTTCCCTCTCCCAGGATCCACCAAAATGAGGGGAGTTAGGTGGATTGTAGTGGAAATCTATCTGCTGCTTGGCAAGTTCTACTTGTAAGTGGGGATTGAGATTTTTGAAAGCTTCTGTAAGTTCACTGTCACCACCTCTAAAATTGGTTCCTCTGTCATAGTACAACTCGTAGGGTTTTCCTCTTCGAGAAATGAAACGTCGTAGAGACATGAGGAAAGAATCAGAGTCAGCATGAGACAGAAGGTCGAGGTATACTGCTTTGGTGGTTAGACACTTGTAAATTATACCCCAACGTTTCTCATTCCGTCGCCCAATTTTAATGGTAAATGGGCCGAAACAGTCCATGCCTGTAGAGTGGAATGCAGGTTTAAAGAGCCTTAAACTGGAAGGTGGTAAGTCTGCCATCTTTGGAACATCTGGTTTACCACGCCATTTGCGGCACTCTGCACAGTGATGTTGAACTGAACGAATGGCTTGTCGCCCTCTCAGAATCCAGAAACGCCTTCTGATTTCAGCAAAAACACGTTTTGTACCAGGGTGATGTAGCTGCTCATCATACTGTTTAATCAACAGCTTAGTTACTGAATGAGTTGGGTCTAGAACAATTGGATGAAGAATGTCAGGGCTCAGCTGTTCACATCTTCTAAGTTGTCCCCCTACTATAATTAATTGTGTATCACAATCAAACTCAGGATTTAATGCTATTAATCTACTGTTTGGTGAGATGGCAGTCCCCTTTTGCAACTGAATGTACTCATTAGGAAAACTTTCCATCTGTGATGTTTTGAACACTTCTAGTTCAGCTTTCCTGAATGTTTCAGCTGTGACAGTGTTAGTAGCGCTGGCCGCCCCGTTAAGGGATTGTGTAACAGCTTCTACTATTTCTTGAAAGCTGTTGAATTGTGTGACATCAATTAGATGCTGTTCAGCATGAGTTGTGAGTAGGTGGCAGGAGGTTGGCTTTCGTAGTTCTTCTGAATTATCAGTTTGTTCCAATTTGGGTAACTTGGGCCAAGATGTCGGATGTTTCCACAGAAATGCTGGGCCTTTAGACCAACGATTTTGGTCAGCAATCTCAACCAATGACAGGCCACGGGTAATATCATCAGCAGGATTATCTTTTGAGTTTACATAAGACCATGCCTTTGAGTCTGTAAGTTCCTGGATCTCTGCAACCCTGGTCCCTACAAATACTTTGAAGTGGCATGAGTCTGACTGAAGCCAGTTTAGAACCGTTGTAGAGTCAGTCCAGAATTTGAAACTGCTAATTTCCAGGGTAAGCTCACTTCTAAGATCTGCTGAGAGTTGAGCTCCAGTTAGAGCAGCACAGAGTTCAAGCCTTGGTATTGTTTGCTGCTTTTTTGGAGCTACTCTGGATCTAGCTGCCAAAAATGCCACCTCTATTTGTCCTTTCTCATCTTCACTGCGAAGATAGGCAACAGAGCCATATGCTCGCTCCGAGGCATCACTGAAGATGTGGACACTTCTTGAGCTAATTAGTGGATCTACCTTTGTAGTGTAGCACCTGGGTAATGTGACAGAAGGAAGCTGCGAGAGCTCATTTTGATCCATTGTGATCCATTCATGTCTGAGGTCTGCAGGTATGTCAGGGTCATCCCATTCTCTCCTTTTGTCCCAGAGCCTTTGAACTATGATCTTAGCTCGTGTAGTGAAGGGTATGATGAATCCTAGTGGATCATACTGGCTAGAGAGAATGCGATATATGTTTCGCATAGTGGGTTCTACCTTCTCTTTATGGTTATGTTTGTAGCCAAGTGTGTCAGATCTGCATTGCCACCTTAGTCCTAGTGTGCGCTCTTGAGGGTCTGCTCTGTCTGAGCTAAACCACAGATCACAGCTTTCTGATCTGATCTCCTGAGGCAGGTGATTTATCAGTTGTGGAGTGTTGCTAGCCCATTGACGCAGTTCAAATCCACCATCAGCAAGAAGATGTTTCATGTCATCCACTAGTGTTCTGGCAGTCTCAAGAGATGGAATACTTTGTAACCAGTTATCCACATAAAAGCAATGCTCAATTGCTGTACGTAAATCACTGTTAGGTTGGCTGTGGTCTGCGACATGTTTCTGTAGAGCGAATGTTGCGCAGCATGGGCTACATGTAGTGCCAAAAGGCAGAACTGACCACTGATAGATATCAGGTGGGTTGTTTAGATTCAAGTCTCGCCACAGAAACCTCAAGAATGTTTGGTCTTCTGGCAGGAGATGTACTTGATGAAACATTCCCTTGATATCACTGCTGAAGGCCACAGTATGCTCTCTGAAACGTAGAAGCACTCCAAGCAGTGTTGCACCTAACACAGGTCCAGGGAGAAGGCGTTCATTTAAGCTCAGGCCCTTATAACTAAAGGAGCAGTTAAACACGATCCTGTTCTTCCCGTTATGGTGGACCATATGGTGAGGAATGTACCACCCTTGTGTTTCTTCAGCTGTGGATTGGGGAATTTTCATTACATAGCCAGCTTCTGACAGTTTGCTTATTTCAGACTTGTACGCTTGTGCCTTTTCAGAGTCCTGTGACAGTCGTTTCTCAGTGCCTCGAAGGAGAGGCAGTACTGATTCCTTAGGAGCAGCTAAAAGTGGAAGACTGGTTTTCCACAAGAGTGGGGTAGCATATCTTTTTACTCCATTTACTTCAACTCTGATGGTTTTCTTCTCCAGCATACTTATAGCTTCGGTATCTTGCTTCGATCGTGTTACAAGCTTTTCATTTCTGTATGGAATGGTATCCATCTGCCATAACTTCTCTACATGACTGAAAAGATCATTAGGCATAGAACTTATGGATGTAAACAGGCATTGTTGTGTGTTCAGACTGTGTTCAAGAAACTTTGATGGGCCTTGCAATGTCCATCCCAAACGAGTCTTCACAGCCGCAGGACCGCCGGGAGGACCCAATCGAACAGGCTCAACTGGGGTTATTAGCTGTGGGTAATCTGACCCGATAAGTAATAGTGGTCGTGCATGTTCAATTGGCTGCAAAGGCAAATCCCTAAGATGACAATATTTCTTTTGAAGGGTTTTGACTGGATATGTATGTGGTGCCAGCCCGAGCTCCTTAGCTGTGAATGCCCTTTTGATGTCAAAGTTTCGGTTTGGTTGTGTGACAGGAGATACTGTAAAGCAGACTGAAAAGCCATGGATAATGCGTATGTCCTGACGTACTGTGCGGAGAGACAGTTCTTCAGAATTACCATGAAGGTTGAGATACTGAGCTGCTTCATTGAGAAGTATGGTGCGTTCTGAACCGTCATCCAGAAGAGCGTATGTGTCCAAAGACATGTCACCATTTCGTAGGATAACTCTGCACATTTTTAGCAGCACTTTACTGCTACCTGTAGGCCGATCGACATACAAAGTTTCTGCTGAAGTACTGGTAGAATGCATAATCTCTCCAGATGGGTTTGTAACATATTTACTCTTTCCAGTATTGACATCATGAAGGACTTCTAAGTGTCTCCTTTGACACTTTTTGCATTTAGCCTTTAGAGAGCACTGAGCCATAGGATGATCACGCCCACATTTCCAACATCTCTGATTGGACTTAATCCATGTCTCAATCTGTTCTTTGGTCAACAACTTAAAGTTTGAGCACTGATTCAGGTAATGTTGTGTTGTGTTACAAAATGGGCAGAACTTCTTTGGTCTCTCCAAAGGTTTTCCTTCCTCGGTTGCATTATAGCAAGTGTTCAGCTTTGGGGGGTTGTCTTTGCTCACTTCCATGGAAGATAGCTGTGGACTTGTGAGTGACTTTTGGTCCTCTCTGTTGTTCTCTGTGGAGACCCTGTCTATCTCTGTGGGTACCCTGTTTATCTCTGCTTAGGTCAGTGCCAAACTGAGTACCATCTTCTTGTACCCTTACCTCATATTCCAGCCACTCTGCTAGGTTGAGTAACGTGGGTATTGGGGTTTTTAGAGGATTCACATACCTCTTAAAGTTTGCTCTGAGGTCGTGAGGCAATTTAGCTAAGAGCCTGGAAACGTGAGACCCACAAGTCAATTCTGTATAGCCATGTCTTCCTAACTGGTCTAACATTCCAACTAATGCACAAACTTTCAGTGCAAAAAGTCTAAATGCTCTAGTATCACCACTTCTTATGCTTGGACCATCCATCAGTCCAGCGATGCGCTGAAGCGCTAATTGATGAGGCTGCCCATATAGTTCTGTGAGAGCTTGCATTGTGTAGCTGTATGGATATGTGCTATTACTATAAGAATCAGCAATTAGTAATGCCTCTTCCAGCTTCAGATGATCCATCAGTATCTGAAACTTGAAACGCTCTGTAGCATCAGTTGGCAAAAGATTGTCAAGGGCAATTTTTAACCTGGCAAACTCACGTGGATCTTCCTTTACGAAATAAGGAATAGTAGGTGTTGGACCACGGTAAAAGTTCTCTTGGTTAGGTGGAGACAAAGGGCGGTAAGGCATAAATGGTCTCTCTGGTTTGAATTCAGGGCTGTGATCATGTCTGTAATGCTGCCTTGGATGATGGCGGTAATCGTCAGCATGTTTACCCCTAGAATCGATGGCTGTACGATCTGGTGATGATGATATGGAAAGGGGAGGTTTGAAATGTACCTTAATTCTCTGAAGCTCATCAATAATCTCATCAATCCTGTCATTCTGGCTTTGAACATGTAACTGCTCCTTACTGTGTTTCACTGGTGTATCTTGGTCGTAACGTGGATCCCTATGATCTCTTGTTGCCGTTGATTTGATACTATGTGATACTGATTGTGGTAAGGTAGAGGTTCGATCCTCATTGTTACTTGGTAGCCGTTTTGATGGTGTGAATAGCAGTGATGAATGCTTTGCAGAGAGATTTGGAGTGACATGTCCTTTCTGAGGCAGCGGCATACCTCCTGTGGCACCAATTAATTGTTCTCCCTCGTTGGAGTGGTCTGGTGGTATGTGTGCAGTTCTTTGCTCTGACACATAATTAACTTCATAGTCTTTAAGGTAATTTGGTAGATGTGTACTGCGACGGGGACGTACTGTTGCATCACCAATCTCCTCTCTATGTGTTGACTTTGTTGATACTTTAGAAGTTGCATGATCCGGCTCGAAGGACCGCATGTTACTTATTATAACATCTAAATGTAAAACAGTCACTTAGGTGCTGTTTACTACCCGGTTGCAACCACCAAAGAATGCTCGGTTAGAACATTTACGATTATTTGTCCCTTTGATGAGATGTGCACACACCACTCACAGACCACTCTTTATAGAAATTGAACAGTTTAATCTTCATGTCTTGCATATCTTATGTTGATCAGAACAGGTGTGTATGGTTCTAGTTTAAAGAAACAAATAATACTGTATAAATATATGCATGTAATACAATTACAAATAATAAACACTTAAACTATCAATTAAGTTTAACAATATAACCAATGAACATTTAGTTTAGTATTTATGTCTCTATAGAAGTTATCATATGCACATGGTGTGCTGCAGCAATACTATAAGTACAAACTTAACTCTATTTCCAACATATAAAGATATAAAATGCACAAATATTGACTAAATACATCAACTTACTCTTTGATGCACGCAAACACAACATGAAATCAACAAGATGATGCAAATAACCATGTAGATGCAATCAGATTGTCACCAGCACAACATCCTTCCATATCAACATGTCACATGTGGCTCAACTGAAATGACATCATCAGAGGTCCTTAGCTGGGTCCTAATAAAGGCCAGTAACAATGCCTGATTTAATTACTCTCTCAAGAAAATGTTATTGAATGTCCACTAGATGGTGCCATAAACATATACAGCTGGCCCTCAATTTACTACAAGTAAAATGGTATATAATAAACATTAATTTGTGTGAACAAGAACTGGCAGAGCTGTAGAGCAAAAAAGTCACAATGATAGAAGTCTAAGTGAACTGTAGTGCAAATAAACATATGTATGAAATGTACATGTTCAACTGTATTTCTTGAATGTATAAACATAAAAAAAAAACTAAATAAAATGGTATATAATAAACATCTATAGGTGTGACCAAAAACTGGCAGAGCGCTCCTTCTGTGCTCCTCTTTCTTCTGTGCACTGCTTTCAATTTTTCCCTTTAGCATCTTTTAATAAGAGGTACTTCTCCAGAGGTTTGTCTCGGACTGTTTTCTTTTGTTTAGATTGGACCTTGTCACGGCTGGTGCTGGATGATCCTGAATACGTGCTTGCTGGGGCCTCCTCACTTTTGCTCACATCATTTTTAGCAGAAATATTGCTGTGAACACTGTAAAGATAAATGTAGTTTTCATCAGAATCAATCTTTCACACTGAGGGCCATGCCACGATATCCATGAGGTCAATATTTGATTACAAATGTAATTTAGATTCATGGTATTTCATCTGACTAAACAAACTAGGTTACCTATACACAGAACACAAATTAACCTCCTAAAACCCGACCTTTGGTTTGGCTTGCATTTTAGATTTCTTCCAGTTATTTTGGGGTTAGGAAGAAGCAATGAATATAATAACCAAATATTTTTCTTTGAACATGAAGCAGTGTAATTGTCCACGTTTGTGTACAACAGGTTCCAGTTACACACAAAGTATTATGGTGCAAACAACAAAACGTGATATCACACGGTGTACAGGGAACATGCATGGTATGAAGTTAATCACTGTTCAATGTCAGTGCATTACATATCATAATGTAATGCACCAATATTCATTTTTATTACTTGCACAGTTATAATGTAGATTTGCACTACTGGTCTGTTCAATACACTACTGGACTGTCTATTTCATACTCCCTGTTCATTTGACCTGCTAAACTACTTGAATTGCATCGTTTACACCCCTGTACTATGTAATGAATATTAGAATAACTATTCACTGCACAATAACTTATGCCATTGCACTCTTAACTGACTAGTTACAATCCAAATTCATTCATGCACTACCTAAATATTAATTTCACTCCTGTTCTGTATAGTTTAATTTATTATGTACATATCCATTTGTAAATTTCTGTATATTATGTTCATAGTACCACCCACAGTAAATTGTTCCATCGTATTACATAATCCTGCACCTATGCAAATACTGATATCCTGCACTTTTTATACTGCTTTTGCACTTCTGGTTAGACCTAACGTTAAACTGCATTTTGTTGCCTTGTACTTGTGTAATGACAATAAAGTTGAATCTAATCTAATCATATAGCCCACACAGCTATGTATTGTTATGTTCTTATATATATCACGTTACCTTCGAAATTCAGTCGATGTTGTGAGGGACTCCGACACCTTCATAAACCTCCACAGCCTCGATGCTTCCTTGTGTGTTTACCTGTTCCACGTGCTCCGCAAGACCATTTTGCGCTTGAGCGCCACCAAGTCATGTTTTACTGGAACTTCAGCAGCGCCAGGCACGTGAACAAAAGCGCCAATCTCATTGGTCGGCCAACTTTTAACGCGCCGCGTCAAACCAAAAAAACGTGTCCCACGCGTTTTTCTGAAAATGACGCATTTGCGCCTCGCGTTTTTCGCGTAGGTGTGCGCACTCACATTGGCGCTCGTTCTTGAGTCACGAGACGTTAAACGTCGACGATAAACACGCACGAAAAACGTCCCGGTGTGGAAAGACCTTAACACATGGAAATTTGATAATATTTGGAGAAGTTGTGGCCATTTGAATGTAGGCACTCAAAAACGCTCAAAGGGGAGAAAACGACCTCTAAAGATTTTGCAGTTTCACCTCTCTCAGCTGCTGGGAGTGACAATAGGGCTCATTTACCTTTCATTTAGATAAGCCATACCCCCTGTAAAGCTCCCCCCTGTGCTTTACAGCTTTACAGTGGGGAACTTTACAGGGAGTATGGCTTAGGTCAAAAAGGTCAGGTTAATGTGCCATCAAAGAAAAAAAAGTTTGCAAACAGGTAATATATAAATAAATATCTCTTAGCATCTACCGATAAAACTGTTTAGGCAACTCTTATGTATACTGATGTAGGAACAGCAGAATAACAAAGCATTCCAGACCCCTCCCACCTGATACATTTGGACTGGATTTTGGTGGGTTAACATAGAGGCTGTTTACACTTGGCATTAACATGCGTTTTCATCGATCGGATCACAAGTGGAAGAGAGAGACACATTACGTTTACACCTGGTATTTAAATCCATCTCTTTTGTCCACTTTCGAACGCTTCTGTCCTGAATACTGTGAGGGGGTGGTCTGTGAGACGGTGGGCGAGTCTTTCTGCTGTCATTCAAACGCGAACGGGAGTAATTATGAGTTTATATGGACGCAAACTAATATTGTCGAAGTCCGCTGCTTGTTTAGCAAGTATACATGCTGCACAGTGTTTTGTACGTTTATATGTTGGAGCTTTCTCTGAATTTTCAGCGCAATTGATGAAATAGGATCGCGCAACTTTCACGCTTTCAAAACGAAACTACGGAGAACACCCGCAGTAGTTTTATCAATGAAAGGCTAAAAATAGCGCTGTTCACCGTATGTTCATGCCAGAAGTCAAAAAAAGACGTAAAACTTGTGTTTAATACCTCAGATTAGATAAATGGGCGGAGAGAAGGCGGTCACGTGTGGCTGTTCGAACACATTCAACCACATTGCGTTCCGCAACTCCAAAGCGATCCGATCGAAAGTGGTTTCGACTACCTCTGGATGTGGTTGAAAGTGGTCGAAAGTGGACGAGCTCAAAACGTTTTGAGCACCGTTTACACCTGGCATTAACGTCGTCCACTTGTGATCCGATCGACGAAAACACATGTTAATGCCAAGTGTAAACAGCCTCATAAACAGGTGTCTAGTTCGATCCGATAAGACAACTGGCCAACATCTTTTATGGCCGAACTCCGTGCCAAAGCGGAGAAGAAGAGGACGTTTTGATTGGCCCACACCATTTTTGCTTATCATCATTTTAAACCCCCCTTCACCATCATCTTAAGGCAGGCAGATCGTAAATTCCTTAAGCACACAACATGGCTTTGCAAAAGTATTGGCTAAACCAAAGGACAAATCTTTACATCCTTCCAACACCAAAATGGACTTTAAACCATCACATATTGACTTCATACTCGTACACTAGCATTCTGAATTACATCTCTGTGTTATGAAACTGTTCAAATAATTAGTTATTAACACATGAATGAATGAATGCATGTTTGATATGGTAACATTTTGCTGTCATTTATACTTTTTATATTCTGGATAATGCCAATGGTATTTCAGAAAGGGTTTGGTAAGTGGAAAATGCATAGATGAAATTCTAAAGACAAAGTTAAACTCTGTACTTTATGTTATGCAAATGAATTTCCCACAGTGAAGAGAGGTGGGCCACATTCTGTGGGCTCCTGACATCAACAGCCAATGAAGGTTCTGCATCAGGAAAGCGCCAAGATGCAAACTCCTCCTTATCTAAAATGTTATAAAGTTTCTTTTTTCCATACATTCTTTGTTCTGAGTCTCCTGCCTACATGCTAGAGATTGGACACAACAAAATCCTACGGTCTTGAGTCTCCGCCTGTGTGCTAGAGACGTAATTGGAGTACCCCGGCTCTGAGTCTCACCCTGAAAAGAGAGACATTAGCAGAGTACTTCAAGTTCTGAGATTCCGACTGCATGCTAGAGATTGAAACAGGACAAACAAAACACCTCAAAGCTCTTCTGCTAAGAGACTGAAAAAGAGCACCCAACGTTTTGCCTCCCACTGAGAGAGACAAGGCAGATTATCGAAAAACCAACCAACAAAAAAAACACACTACACTGAATAAAAAATAAGATAAACTCCCTTATACTGTAAATATGTTCACGATTATTTTTTCTAATGAAAGAGTGCATAATCCTATCATTGTAGTTCTAAAATTAGGAAACAACACACATATAGCTATTAATGTTTATTTATTAAATATTTAAAACGCTGTTCCCTTGGGCTGCGGGGGCAATAACAAAACAAACAAAAGCCGCTTATCCAGTATGTAAATACATACAGACAATGACACCCCCCACTGCCTGCTAGAATCTCCGGAAAGACAAGCCGATTTCAACCCTAATAGCCGTGTTTGTACTATCGGGCTTCAAGCGGGCGTGTCAGTGCCTGCCGAGGCCTGTGGCGTTTGCATTGTCACTTCCGGGGCATGATCGTGCTTCACTGGTGCTTTGTTGGGGCTTAAGGCCCGGCTTTTCTGGCCCGCAAAATTCCTTGGGCCAGAGAGGGCTTCTCGGGGCTAGGTGAGTGGTAAAGGTTAAAGGCGGAGTTTATCTGAGTCTCTGGCAAGATGCGCATCCATCGGTCTGCAGATTTAAAACTTTAAAAATAATCGGGATCACCAGTAATTTACTGTTTAACGGAAGATGCCTGCTATGTTTGTACTTCGGACTGAAGAAAATGATCTGCATATGTAAAAAACAAAGACGTGTTACAACGCCGAACTCGCCATGCTAAGGATCCGGCGCACACCGCTACCGGTTCGGGAGAAGTTTATAAAGTTTCGGGCACAAAACAAAGTGTTTAAAGTGCAACAGTGCTGAGAAATTAAGGATGTGTGTTGGATCATCATTTCATCGTCCATGTATTAAAGAAGCGATCACTCGAGTCACGATGGGATCTACAGTCGGTGAGTTAACATGCTCATAACATATTGTGTTTTTTGTGTTATGTTGTCATCTCTGTTGAATTTTTTAGTCAGACCTTAGAAAAAGTAACCATGGTTTTATTATATTAGTCATAGCCATGCTTTCTGGCATTTTGGAGATTAATTTGACATTTATATGAATGTATAAAACTTTATATGTCGGTATACTGTATGTGTATTTACAAGCCCTTTATACAAAACATCACATGTGCTGCTTTCTTTTGTGTCCGTTTTACAGAAAAATGCCAAAGTAAAGCTTTCAGTTTTTCATCCAGGAGTTTTTATTTAGTATATGAGAGATGACACAGCAACAAATGCAAGAGCAGGAGATGAAACGAAGATGATGATGATGAGACGGCAGGAGCCATGGATCTTAAAATCCGTCCGGAGGAGATGTCTTTAAATACACCTGTTTGTGCACTGATATAAACTTAATATGTAAATAAAGTACCGCGCTATTATTACTACGGCTGCTTGTCAGTTTATTGAAAATGATTGCTTAATAAGGATCACATCTGAAACACAGAAATGGTAAAATGCAACAAAATGGTAAATATAACCATCATTAACTTAACCACTGTAATATAGCTTTTTAAATACTTGTGTATATTCAGAGTTGATTCTTAACGAGTACATTTTCTAATGATTTCTCAAACGTTTTTATTTTTGAGATGCAAGTAAAGTGATTTTCAGTCCTATTCAGCTATTCGAGGCAGTTCTTTATAGACAAAAGTATTTATTGATTGACACATTATTGAAATAGCTATTAGACAGTCACCTTGTGTTTCATGTGATGCTCAACTATTAACGTTTTCATGATTAAAGATATCACACCTCTTATAATGTGTAAGTATGTTTACATCACCATAGAACTATAATTAAAAACTTAACGTTACATATTTAGACACACGTGCATACCTGTATTTTAAAATAAGATTATTTTACATAAATGTAAAACTAGGACTCGTTATATTCTTTAAAATATTGTGTATATAGTATAATGGCACATTAGGTAGATGAACGCTTTATTTGTAATGATCCTACTTCATAAAGTTAACTATTGCTTATTGATCTGAGATTGTCTCGTCGTGAGATCGCTCGTGTGCAGCCAACATAAACTTCAAGAGTAACACCGCGGATGGAGCAAACATCTCTATCTTCTCATCTTGGCTTTCACCATGCAAACAGCCGCCTCAGTTATGTTCTTTATGTTTGTTGTATGATGATGCGATCTCACTCCCGTCTCCTGTCAGATTGAAGTGACTTCCTCACGGTAAAACAGGTGGAGTTGTGTGACGTTACATCCAGGTAGGCGTATTAAGGGCGGGGTTTTCTGAAGCGCTGCGGCGCTATTGGCTTGACAATGCAAACGCGTCGTGATTTTGGCTACACAGCTGGAGGTCTGAGGCTATTGGCTCCGTTTGAAGCCCTGGCTCGCACAGGCCCGATAGTGCAACTGAGGCTAATGTATGCTAAATATACAAATACTGCTATCTCAAACCTGGAGAGGCTTCTTCGTGATTTTTTTCCGCTTTTTTCTCATTTAGCTCGAAAGTTGTGCTGCCGACTTGTGTCACTGGTGTCCCACGGGGGAACATTTACAAACTTAGTAATGTTTGAAATAGTCTGGAAATGTAACATGTGAAATCAGTACCAAGTGATTAAAACATCTATATTGCTGTACTGGTTGTATTGTTTTTTTTCTAGTTTTAACATTTACAGTTACACTTGTAGTACCGTCATGTGCAACTTTTGTCATGCATAATTGTTAAAGATTAGGGTAAACACTTGACAATATACCTCAATAAAAATTTGAAATATGACATGTCATATAACCATATGACAAACTATCAGTTTATACTAGAGCTGGGCATAGAATAATCTAGATTAATCTCATACAAAATAAAAGTAATTTTTTGCATAACATATGAGTTTGTGTATTTAAGAAACATTTACATGTGTATATATATTATTTATATTTTTATATATTCCAAATTATATATAAATAAAAAAACTATATTTAAATTAAACATTTCTAAAATGTGTATATGTATATATATATATGTGTGTGTGCGTGTGTGCGTGTGTGCGTGTGTGTGTGTGTGTGTGTGTGTGTGTGTGTGTGTGTGTGTGTGTGTGTGTGTGTGTGTGTGTGTTAAATATACATAATATTTACACACATCAGAAATTTATATATTATGAAGAAAATTACCTTTATTAGGGGTCAAGCCCCGAAGGGGCGAAGACCCCTATTGTGTTTGTTAGTTTTCCTATTATTAGGGGTCAAGCCCCGAAGGGGCGTAGAACCCTATTGTTATTGTTAGTTTTCTTATTAGGGGTCAAGCCCAGAATGGGCGAAGACCCCTATTGTATCCGTTAGTTTTCTTATTATTATTCTTCCCTTTTCTTTTTCTTTTTCTTCCGCCATTGCGTCTATGGCAGCCCATAGCAGCTTACATAGGAAAGTTATGAAATTTTGCACACTGATAGAGGACTGTCCAAAAAGTCTTCACAACAAATTTGGAGTCTTAATCTCTAACCCGCTAGCGCCACCAACAGTCCAAAGTTGCACTTATGTTTTTGCTTATAACTTCTGATCCATAAGTCCTATAAACAAAATTCTTGCTTTCCCTGATTCCTTGGCTCAAGACGATTCGATTGGACCATATGACGTCATTTTCCGTCATGAAAAATTTTCCGCCATTTTGATATATTCATTAAACCTACTTTTGCGAACTTGTCCTAGAGCTTTTGCCCAATTTCCACGAAAAACGGTATGTAGCATCTGGAGACACTCAGGGCAAAAAGTTATTAAAAGAATTTTGATAAACCATTCCGTTTTCGTATAGCGCGTCACCAAATTTTACGTAGAGAGCAAAAAAACAGGTTTTAGTGTGTATCTTCGCCAATCTTATGTCTATTGATGCCACACTTGGTAGATGTGATGCCAGTGAGGATCTGAGGGGGCATGCAGAGTTTCGTTACAGCGCCACCTAGTGGTCATACGAATGTTGTACATGCTTATAACTTTGGCTCTGATCTGTTTTTTCACGGGACTTGTTTCGCTGAAGTCCAGAATAGTTGCCGAGTCCAACGTTACCAAACATGCCAGATTTCGCTTTACGGTTAGCCCTGCGCAGCAAAACAGCACTTAAAAAACACGTGCGAATATCTCCGCGAGCGTAATTCTGATCGACTCGAAAACATCATAGGAAGAATATTGCATTACCTTCTGAACAAAAAGTTATATTGGCATTGTATTAAAATTTTCATCAGAAATGGCTGAAAATTGCAAAAAAACGAAAAATTACCTTTAAATTTTGTGTTTTTACACATAAATGGTTATAACTTCGTAACGCAAAGAGATTTTTTCACCATATTTGATACGCTGATGTACGACCACATTCTGAGGCTACACAAAAAAATTGTATGGTTGGACCACTAGTTGGCCTTATAATTTAACAAAACCTTTGAAATCAAGCCACCCTATGGTCATACAACTGTTTCTTCACTAAACTAAAGTGTATAGTCATAAAACTAGCTAGATGTAACACAGTTATGACCTGAGGTTGCATGCACAATTTTGTCATTGCGCCACCTACTGGTTTTGAGATAGAATATGGCATTTTTTTGCCTAAAACTACTGCAACAACACATCTAAAACCATGAGTCATCATGGATTATTCCTTTCATGGCTTTGACTATAATCACTAGTGGATGTCCATTTACTCTCTAGCAACCAATGAAAATACGTTATCAACTGTTTTTGCAAGAGCTTTTTCTCTGCATCAGAACATCGCAGAGACATGGGGGTGGGCTCTTTTCACTCATTAACACCACTGTAACATTTTGTGAGCTGAGTATTGCCACTAGAAGCACCACTCATTTTTACGTCAGTGTTCTAGTTATCAATGCTCGACGAAAGAGAGGGAGAGATTTCACTAAATGAGAACAGCTTTTTTGCTGATAACTGTTATATTGTTTTGTCTGAAATCAAGAGATTTTCCTAGGTACTTTAAACTGCTCATCCGAAGTCAACTTTACTTTCTGCTGTGCCCTTTTTGGCTTGACCCCGGTGATTGCTGCTTGCAGCTATATTTAGGGGTCAAGCCCCGAAGGGGCGAAGACCCCTATTGTATTTGTTAGTTTTCTTATTATTAGGGGTCAAGCCCAGAATGGGCGAAGACCCCTATTGTATCTGTTAGTTTTCTTTTTAGGGGTCAAGCCCAGAATGGGCGAAGACCCCTATTGTATCCGTTAGTTTTCTTTTTATAATAATAATTATTATTCCTCCGCCATTGCGGTCTATGGCAGCCCATAGAACCGTACGTAGGAAAGTTATGAAATTTGGCACACTGATAAAGGACACTCCAATGTGTCCCCATAGCAAATTTGGAGTCTCTATGTCTAACCCGCTAGCGCCACCAACAGTCCAAAGTTGCACTTATGTTCTTGCTTATAACTTCTGATCCGTAAGTCCTAGAAACAAAATTCTTGCTTCCTCTGATTCCTTGGCTCAAGACGATTCGATTGGACCCTATGACGTCATTTTCCGTCATGAAAATTTTTCCGCCATTTTGAATTATTCGTAAAACCTACTTTTGCGAACTCGTCCTAGAGCTTTTGCCCGATTTCCACGAAAATCGGTATGCAGCATCTACAGACCCTCACGGCAAAAAGTTATGGAATTCATTTCAATTCGTCAGTCCGTTTCCGTAAACCACGTCAAAGAATTTTATGTAGAGCTCAAAAAAATGGATTTGAGGATGTATCTTCGGCAAACTTAAGCCTATTGACACGATACTTGGTACTTGTGATGCCAGTCAGGAACTACGGGTGCATGCAGAGTTTCGTCACAGCGCCACCTAGTGGTCAGACTTATGCTTTACACGCCTATAACTTTGGCTCCGATTGACGTATTTTCACGGGACTTGTTTCTTTAGAGTTCTGAATAGTTGCCGAGTCCAACGATTCCAAACATGCCAGAATTCGCCTTACGGTTAGCCCTGAGCAGCATAACAGCACTTAAAAAACACGTGCGAATATCTTCGCGAGCGTTATTCTGATCGACTTGAAAACACCATAGGAAGAACATTGCATTACCTTCTGAACAA
This sequence comes from Paramisgurnus dabryanus, assembly GCF_030506205.2. Classification (NCBI taxonomy): domain Eukaryota; kingdom Metazoa; phylum Chordata; class Actinopteri; order Cypriniformes; family Cobitidae; genus Paramisgurnus; species Paramisgurnus dabryanus. The sequence continues at coordinate 15,359,258 of NC_133353.1, read as the reverse complement.
AAAGTTCTATTAGCGTTATATTAAAATTTTCATCAGAAATGGCCGAAAATTGCAAAAAACGAAAAATTACCTTTGAATTTTGTGTTTTTTACACATAAATGGTTATAACTTCGCAACGAAAAGAGATTTTTTCACCAGATTTGATACGCTGATGTACGAGCAGAGTCTGAGACCACACAAAAAAATTGGTATGCCTTCACCACTAGTTGGCCTTATAATTGGACAAAACCTTTCATATCAAGCAAGCCCTATGGTCATACAACTATTTCTTTGCTGAACTAAAGTGTATAGTCAGGAAACTAGCTAAATGTAACGCAGTCATGCCCTGAGGTTGCATGCACAATTTTGTCATAGCGCCACCTACTGGTTTTGAGATAGAATAACGCATTTTTTGCCTAAAACTACTACAACAACACTTCTAAAACCATGAGTCATCATGAATTATTCCTTTCATGGCTTTGACTATAATCACTGATGGTTGCCAATTCACTCCCTAGCAACCAATGAGAATACCTTATCAACCGTTTTTGCAAAAGCTATATCTCTGCATCGGAACACCGTAGAGACACGGGGGTGGGCTCTTTTCACTAATTAAACTTGGTTTAACTAGGTTCTTCAGTCTGCTTATCCAATCTCAATTTTACATCCTTTTGGGCCCTTTTCGGCTTGACCCCGGTATTGCTGCTTGCAGCTATATTTAGGGGTCAAGCCCCGAAGGGGCGAAGACCCCTATTGTATCCGTTAGTTTTCTTTTTATAATAATTATTATTAGGGGTCAAGCCCCGAAGGGGCGAAGACCCCTATTGTATCCGTTAGTTTTCTTTTTATAATAATTATTATTAGGGGTCAAGCCCCGAAGGGGCGAAGACCCCTATTGTATTTGTTAGTTTTCTTATTATTATTATTATTATTATTATTCTTCTTCTTCTTCTTCTTCTTCTTCTTCTTCTTCTTCTTCTTCTTCTTCCGCCATTGCGGTCTATGGCAGCCCATAGAACCGTACGTAGGAAAGTTATGAAATTTGGCACACTGATAAAGGACAGTCCAAATATTATCCACAGCAAATTTGGAGTCTCTATCTCAAACCCGCTAGCGCCACCAACAGTCCAAAGTTGCACTTATGTTTTTGCTTATAACTTTTGATCCGTAAGTCCTAGAAACGAAATTCTTGTTTCCTCTGATTCCTTGGCTCAAGACGATTCTATTGGACCCTATGACGTAATTTTCCGTCATGAAAATTTTTCCGCCATTTTGAATTATTCGTAAAACCTACTTTTGCGAACTCGTCCTAGAGTTTTTACCCGATTGCCGCAAAAATTGGTATGTAGCATCTAGAGACCCTCACGGCAAAAAGTTATTAAAAGAATTTTCATAAATTAATCCGTTGTTGTATAGCGCGTCAACAAATTTTACGTAGAGCGCAAAAAAACAGATTTTAGGCTGTATCTTCGTCAAACTTAGGCCTATTGACACGACACTTGGTACTTGTGTTGCCAGTCAGGATCTAAGTGTGCATGCACAGTTTCGTCGCTGCGCCACCTAGTGGCCAGACAGATGTTTTATACACCTATAACTTTGGCTGCGATCAACGTATTTTGACGGGACTTGATTTTTAGGAGTCCTGAATAGTCGCCGAGTCCAACGATACCAAACATGCCAGATTTCGCCTTACGGTTAGCCCTGCGCAGCAAAACAGCACTTAAAAAACATGCGCGAATATCTCCGCGAGCGTAATTCTGATCGACTCGAAAACATCATAGGAAGAATATTGCATTACCTTCTGAACAAAAAGTTCTATTGGCACTATATTAAAATTTTCATCAGAAATGGCCGAAAATTGCAAAAAACGAAAAATTACCTTTAAATTTTGTGTTTTTACACATAAATGGTTATAACTTCGTAACGCAAAGAGATTTTTTCACCATATTTGATACGCTGATGTACGATCACAGTCTGAGGCTACACAAAAAAAATTGTATGCTTGCACCACTAGTTGGCCTTATAATTGAATAAAAACTTTGAAATCAAGCCACCCTATGGTCATGCAACTGTTTCTTCACTAAACTAAAGTGTATAGTCATAAAACTAGCTAGATGTAACACAGTTATGACCTGAGGTTGCATGCACGAATTTTGTCATTGCGCCACCTACTGGTTTTGAGATAGAATATGGCATTTTTTGCCTAAAACTACTGCAACAACACATCTAAAACCATGAGTCATCATGGATTATTCCTTTCATGGCTTTGACTATAATCACTAGTGGATGTCCATTTACTCTCTAGCAACCAATGAGAATACGTTATCAACTGTTTTTGCAAGAGCTTTTTCTCTGCATCAGAACATCGCAGAGACATGGGGATGGTCTCTTTTGACTCTTTTAACTTGTAACATGTTGTGACCCATGTTTGCCCACTGCAAGCATCACATACATGTCCTTCAGTGCTCTAATGTTCCATGATTGTCAATAACCGAAGGACAGTTGCAGTAGACAAGAACATAGATTATTTTTGTTGATTACTTTTGCATTTTTTCATCTGAAATCATTAGGTTTACCTAGGTTGTTCAGTCTGCTTATCCAAACGCAACTTTACATCCTTCTGTGCCCTTTTCGGCTTGACCCCGGTATTGCTGCTTGCAGCTATATTTAGGGGTCAAGCCCCGAAGGGGCGAAGACCCCTATTGTATCCGTTAGTTTTCTTTTTATTAGGGGTCAAGCCCAGAATGGGCGAAGACCCCTATTGTATCTGTTAGTTTTCTTTTTATTATTATTAGTTATTCTTCTTCCGCCATTGCGGTCTATGGCAGCCCATAGAACCGTACGTAGGAAAGTTATGAAATTTGGCACACTGATAAAGGACAGTCAAATGTGTCCCCACAGCAAATATGGAGTCTCTATCTCTAACCCGCTAGCGCCACCAACAGTCCAAAGTTGAACTTATGTTTTTGCTTATAACTTCTGATCCGTAAGTCCTAGAAACGAAATTCTTGTTTCCTCTGATTCCTTGGCTCAAGACGATTCGATTGGACCCTATGACGTCATTTTCCGTCATGAAAATTTTTCCGCCATTTTGAATTATTCGTAAAACCTACTTTTGCGAACTCGTCCTAGAGTTTTTACCCGATTGCCGCGAAAATTGGTATGTAGCATCTAGAGACCCTCACGGCAAAAAGTTATCAAAAGAATTTCGATAAACCAATCCGTTGTCGTATAGCGCGTCAACAAATTTTACGTAGAGCGCAAAAAAACAGATTTTAGGCTGTATCTTCGTCAAACTTAGGCCTATTAACACAACACTTGGTACTTGAGATGCCAGTCAGGAACTAAGGGTGCATGCACAGTTTCGTCGCAGCGCCACCTACTGGCCAGACGAATGTTTTATACGTCTATAACTTTGGCTGTGATAAACGTATTTTGACGGGACTTGATTTTTAGGAGTCCTGGGTAGTCGCCGAGTCCAACGATACCAAACATGCCAGATTTCGCCTTACGGTTAGCCCTGCGCAGCAAAACAGCACTTAAAAAACAAGCGCGAATATCTTCGCGAGCGTTATTCTGATCGACTCGAAAACACCATAGGAAGAATATTGCATTACCTTCTGAACAAAAAGTTCTATTGGCGTTATATTAAAATTTTCATCAGAAATGGCCGAAAATTGCAAAAAACGAAAAATTACATTTTACAATTTGTGTTTTTATACATAAATGGTTATAACTTCGCAACGAAAATAAATTTTTTCACCAGATTTGATACGCTGATGTATGAGCAGAGTCTGAGGCCACACAAAAAAATTGGTATGCCTGAACCACTAGGTGGCCCTATAATTGAACAAAATCTTTCATATCAAGCAAGCCCTATGGTCATACAACTATTTCTTCACTAAACTAAAGTGTATAGTCATAAAACTAGCTAGATGTAACGCAGTTATGAACTGAGGTTGCATGCACAACTTTGTCATTGCGCCACCTAGTGGTTTTGAGATAGAAATATTGTATTTTTGACTAAAACTACTCCAACAGTACATCTAAAATCTTGGGTCATCATGTATTATTCCTTTCATGGCTTGGAGATCATTGGTGCATGCCAATTAACTCCTTAGCAACCAATTAGGATACCTTATCAATCCTTTTTACAAGAGCTATATCTCTGCATCAGAACATCGTAGAGACATGGGGGTGGTCTCTTTTGACTCATTAACACCACTGTAACATTTTGTGAGCTGAGAATTGCCACTGCAAGCACCACTCACATTTTCTTCAGTGTTCTAGATGTCAATGCTCCTCGAGAAGAGAGGGAGAGATTACACTGAATGAAAACAAAGCTTTTTGCTGATAACTGTTATATTATTTAGTCTGAAATCAAGAGATTTTCTTAGGTTCTTTGAACTTATCATCCGAATTCAACTTTACTTTCTTCTGTGCCCTTTTTGGCTTGACCCCGGCATTGCTGCTTGCAGCTATATTTATTATTAGTTATTCTTCTTCCGCCATTGCGGTCTATGGCAGCCCATAGAACCGTACGTAGGAAAGTTATGAAATTTGGCACACTGATAAAGGATAGTCCAATGTGTCCCCACAGCAAATTTGGAGTCTCTATGTCTAACCCGCTAGCGCCACCAACAGTCCAAAGTTGCACTTATGTTTTTGCTTATAACTTCTGATCCGTAAGTCCTAGAAACAAAATTCTTGTTTCCTCTGATTCCTTGGCTCAAGACGATTCGATTGGACCCTATGACGTCATTTTCCGTCATGAAAATTTTCCCGCCAATTTGAATTATTCAAAAAACCTACTTTTTCGAACTCGTCCTAGAGCTTTTGTCCGATTGCCACGAAAATTGGTATGTATCATCTAGAGACACTCATGGCAAAAAGTTATCAAAAGAATTTTGATACACCAATCAGTTGTCGTATACCGCCTTGACAAATGTTACGTAGAGCGCAAAAAAACAGATTTTAGGCTGTATCTTCGTCAAACTTAGGCCTATTGACACAACACTTGGTGCTTGTAATGCCAGTCAGGAACTGAGGTTGCATGCACAGTTTCATCACAGCGCCATCTAGTGGCCAGACCAATGTTTTATATGCCTATAACTTTGGCTGTGATAGATGTATTTTCATGGGGCTTGATTTTTAAGAGTCCTGAGTAGTCGCCGAGTCCAACGATACCAAACATGCCAGATTTCGCCTTACGGTTAGCCCTGTGTAGCAAAACAGCACTTAAAAAACACGTGCGAATATCTCCGCGAGTGTTATTCTGATTGACTCGAAAACACCATAGGAAGAACATTGCGTTACCTTCTGAACAAAAAGTTCTATTGGCGTTATATTAAAATTTTCATCAGAAATGGCCGAAAATTGCAAAAAACGAAAAATTACCTTCTAATTATGTGTTTTTACACATAAATGGTTGTAACTTCGTAACGAAAATAGATTTTTTCACCAGATTTGATACGCTGATGTATGAACACATTCTGAGGCCACACAAAAAAAGTTGTATGCTTGCACCACTAGTTGGCCTTATAATTAAACAAAATCTTTGATATCAAGCCAGCCCTATGGTCTAACAACTGTTTCTTTACTAAACTTAAGTGTATAGTCATTAAACTAGCTAGATGTAACACAATCATGACCTGATGTTGCATGCACAATTTTGTCAATGCGCCACCTAGTGGTTTTGAGATAGAATATGGCATTTTTTGCCTAAAACTACTACAACAACACATCTAAAACCATGAGTCATCATGGATTATTCATTTCATGGCTTTGACTATAATCACTGGTTGTTGCCAATTCACTCCCTAGCAACCAATGAGAATACCTTATCAACCGTATTTTGCAAGAGCTATATCTCTGCATCAGAACATCGTAGAGACATGGGGGTGGTCTCTTTTGACTCATTAAACTTGCTGTAACATGATGTGTCCTATGTTTTACCACTGCAAACACCACTCACAAGTCCTTCAGTGCTCTAATGTTCCATGAGTGTCAATAACAGAAGGACGATCACAGTAGACAAGAACATAGATTATTTTTGTTGGTTACATTGCCGTTTTTTAATCTGTTGTCATTAGGTTTAACTAGGTTCTTTAATCTGCTAATCCAAACTAAATTTTTAACCCTTCTGTGCCCTTTTCGGCTTGACCCCGGCATTGCTGCTTGCAGCTATATTGGTAATTGTTTCTGTTAATAAATTTTTCTTCTTCCGCCATTGTGGTCTATGGCAGCCCATAGAACCGTACGTAGGAAAGTTATGAAATTTGGCACACTGATAAAGGACAGTCCAATGTGTCCCCACAGCAAATTTGGAGTCTCTATCTCTAACCCGCTAGCGCCACCAACAGTCCAAAGTTGCACTTATGTTTTTGCTTATAACTTCTGATCCATAAGTCCTAGAAACAAAATTCTTGCTTCCTATAATTCCTTGGCTCAAGACAATTCGATTGGACTCTATGACGTCATTTTCCGTCATGAAAATTTTTCCGCCATTTTGAATTATTCGTAAAACCTACTTTTTCGAACTCGTCCTAGAGCTTTTGTCCGATTGCCACGAAAATTGGTATGTATCATCTTGAGACATTCATGGCAAAAAGTTATCAAAAGAATTTCGATACAGCAATCCGTTGTTGTATACCGCCTTAACGAATTTTACGTAGAGCGCAAAAAAACAGATTTTAGGCTGTATCTTCGTCAAACTTAGGCCTATTGACATGACACTTGGTACTTGTGATGCCAGTCAGGAACTGAGGGTGCATGCACAGTTTCGTCGCAGCGCCACCTAGTGGCCAGACAAATTATTTATACACCTATAACTTTGGCTGCGATCAACCTATTTTGACGGGACTTGATTTTTAGGAGTCCTGAGTAGTCGCCGAGTCCAATGATACCAAACATGCCAGATTTCGCCTTACGGTTAGCTCTGCGCAGCAAAACAGCACTTAAAAAACATGCGCGAATATCTCCGCGAGCGTTATTCCAATCGACTCGAAAACACCATAGGAAGAACATTGCATTACCTTCTGAACAAAAAGTTCTATTGGCATTATATTAAAATTTTCATCAGAAATGGCCGAAAATTGCAAAAAACGAAAAATTACCTTTTACAATTTGTGTTTTTATACATAAATGGTTATAACTTCGCAACGAAAAGACATTTTTTCACCAGATTTGATACGCTGATGTATGAGCAGAGTCTGAGGCCACACAAAAAAATTGGTATGCCTGAACCACTAGGTGGCCCTATAATTGAACAAAATCTTTCATATCAAGCAAGCCCTATGGTCATACAACTATTTCTTCCCTAAACTAAAGTGTTTAGTCATAAAACTAGCTAGATGTAACACAGTTATGAACTGAGGTTGCATGCACAACTTTGTCATTGCGCCACCTAGTGGTTTTGAGATAGAAATATGGTATTTTTGCCTAAAACTACTCCAACAGTACATCTAAAATCTTGGGTCGTCATGGATTATTCCTTTAAAGGCTTGGAGATCATTGGTGCATGCCAATTAACTCCTTAGCAACCAATTAGGATACCTTATCAACCCTTTTTACAAGAGCTATATCTCTGCATCAGAACATCGTAGAGACATGGGGGTGGTCTCTTTTGACTCATTAACACCACTGTAACATTTTGTGAGCTGAGAATTGCCACTGCAAGCACCACTCACATTTTCTTCAGTGTTCTAGTTGTCAATGCTCCTCGAGAAGACACAGCTTTTTTGCTGATAACTGTTATATTACTTAATCTAAAATCAGGAGATTTTCTTAGGTTCTTTAAACTGCTCATCCGAATTCAACTTTACTTTTTTCTGTGCCCTTTTTGGCTTGACCCCGGCATTGCTGCTTGCAGCTATATTTATTATTAGTTATTCTTCTTCCGCCATTGCGGTCTATGGCAGCCCATAGAACCGTACGTAGGAAAGTTATGAAATTTGGCACACTGATAAAGGACAGTCCAATGTGTCCCCACAGCAAATTTGGAGTCTCTATGTCTAACCCGCTAGCGCCACCAACAGTCCAAAGTTGCACTTATGTTTTTGCTTATAACTTCTGATCCGTAAGTCCCACAAACAAAATTCTTGCTTCCTCTGATTCCTTGGCTCAGGCCGATTCGATTGGACCCTATGACGTCATTTTCCGTCATGAAATTTTTTCCGCCATTTTGAATTATTCGTTAAACCTACTTTTGCGAACTCGTCCTAGAGTTTTTACCCGATTGCCGCGAAAATTGGTATGTAGCATCTAGAGACCCTCACGGCAAAAAGTTATCAAAAGAATTTCGATAAACCAATCCGTTGTCGTATAGCGCGTCAACAAAATTTTCGTAGAGTGCAAAAAAACAGATTTTAGGCTGTATCTTCGTCAAACTTAGGCCTATTGACACGACACTTGGTACTTGTGAGGCCAGTCAGGAACTGAGTGTGCATGCACAGTTTCGTTGCAGCGCCACCTAGTGGCCAGACAGATGTTTTTTACACCTATAACTTTGGCTGTGATCAACGTATTTTGACGGGACTTGATTTTTAGGAGTCCTGAATAGTCGCCGAGTCCAACGATTCCAAACATGCCAGATTTCGCCTTACGGTTAGCCCTGCGCAGCAAAACAGCACTTAAAAAACACGCGCGAATATCTCCGCGAGCGTAATTCTGATCGACTCGAAAACATCATAGGAAGAATATTGCATTACCTTCTGAACAAAAAGTTCTATTGGCACTATATTAAAATTTTCATCAGAAATGGCCGAAAATTGCAAAAAACGAAAAATTACCTTTAAATTTTGTGTTTTTACACATAAATGGTTATAACTTCGTAACGCAAAGAGATTTTTTCACCATATTTGATACGCTGATGTACGACTACAGTCTGAGGCTACACAAAAAAAATTGTATGGTTGCACCACTAGTTGGCCTTATAATTGAACGAAACCTTTGAAATTAAGCCACCCTATGGTCATACAACTGTTTCTTCACTAAACTAAAGTGTATAGTCATAAAACTAGCTAGATGTAACACATTTATGACCTGAGGTTGCATGCACGAATTTTGTCATTGCGCCACCTACTGGTTTTGAGATAGAATATGGCATTTTTTGCCTAAAACTACTGCAACAACACATCTAAAACCATGAGTCATCATGGATTATTCCTTTCATGGCTTTGACTATAATCACTAGAGGATGTCCATTTACTCTCTAGCAACCAATGAGAATACATTATCAACTGTTTTTGCAAGAGCTTTTTCTCTGTATCAGAACATCACAGAGACATGGGGATGGTCTCTTTTGACTCTTTTAACTTGTTGTAACATGTTGTGACCCATGTTTGCCCACTGTAAGCATCACATACATGTCCTTCAGTGCTCTAATGTTCCATGATTGTCAAAAACCGAAGGACAGTTGCAGTAGCCAAGAATATAGATTATTTTTGTTGATTACCTTTGCATTTTTCATCTGAAATCATTAGGTTTACCTAGGTTCTTCAGTCTGCTTATCCAAACGCAACTTTACATCCTTCTTTGCCCTTTTCGGCTTGACCCCGGTATTGCTGCTTGCAGCTATATTTAGGGGTCAAGCCCCGAAGGGGCGAAGACCCCTATTGTATCCGTTAGTTTTCTTTTTATTAGGGGTCAAGCCCCGAAGGGGCGAAGACCCCTATTGTATCCGTTAGTTTTCTTTTTATTATTATTATTAGGGGTCAAGCCCAGAATGGGCGAAGACCCCTATTGTATCCGTTAGTTTTCTTTTTAGGGGTCAAGCCCCGAAGGGGCGAAGACCCCTATTGTATTTGTTAGTTTTCTTATTATTATTATTATTATTCTTCTTCTTCTTCTTCTTCTTCTTCTTCTTCTTCTTCTTCTTCTTCCGCCATTGCGGTCTATGGCAGCCCATAGAACCGTACGTAGGAAAGTTATGAAATTTGGCACACTGATAAAGGACAGTCCAAATATTATCCACAGCAAATTTGGAGTCTCTATCTCAAACCCGCTAGCGCCACCAACAGTCCAAAGTTGCACTTATGTTTTTGCTTATAACTTTTGATCCGTAAGTCCTAGAAACGAAATTCTTGTTTCCTCTGATTCCTTGGCTCAAGACGATTCTATTGGACCCTATGACGTAATTTTCCGTCATGAAAATTTTTCCGCCATTTTGAATTATTCGTAAAACCTACTTTTGCGAACTCGTCCTAGAGTTTTTACCCGATTGCCGCAAAAATTGGTATGTAGCATCTAGAGACCCTCACGGCAAAAAGTTATTAAAAGAATTTTCATAAATTAATCCGTTGTTGTATAGCGCGTCAACAAATTTTACGTAGAGCGCAAAAAAACAGATTTTAGGCTGTATCTTCGTCAAACTTAGGCCTATTGACACGACACTTGGTACTTGTGTTGCCAGTCAGGATCTAAGTGTGCATGCACAGTTTCGTCGCTGCGCCACCTAGTGGCCAGACAGATGTTTTATACACCTATAACTTTGGCTGCGATCAACGTATTTTGACGGGACTTGATTTTTAGGAGTCCTGAATAGTCGCCGAGTCCAACGATACCAAACATGCCAGATTTCGCCTTACGGTTAGCCCTGCGCAGCAAAACAGCACTTAAAAAACATGCGCGAATATCTCCGCGAGCGTAATTCTGATCGACTCGAAAACATCATAGGAAGAATATTGCATTACCTTCTGAACAAAAAGTTCTATTGGCACTATATTAAAATTTTCATCAGAAATGGCCGAAAATTGCAAAAAACGAAAAATTACCTTTAAATTTTGTGTTTTTACACATAAATGGTTATAACTTCGTAACGCAAAGAGATTTTTTCACCATATTTGATACGCTGATGTACGATCACAGTCTGAGGCTACACAAAAAAAATTGTATGCTTGCACCACTAGTTGGCCTTATAATTGAATAAAAACTTTGAAATCAAGCCACCCTATGGTCATGCAACTGTTTCTTCACTAAACTAAAGTGTATAGTCATAAAACTAGCTAGATGTAACACAGTTATGACCTGAGGTTGCATGCACGAATTTTGTCATTGCGCCACCTACTGGTTTTGAGATAGAATATGGCATTTTTTGCCTAAAACTACTGCAACAACACATCTAAAACCATGAGTCATCATGGATTATTCCTTTCATGGCTTTGACTATAATCACTGGTGGTTGCCAATTCACTCCCTAGCAACCAATGAGAATACCTTATCAACCGTTTTTTGCAAGAGATATATCTCTGCGTCAGAACATCGTAGAGACACGGGGGTGGGCTCTTTTGACTCATTAACACCACTGTAACATTTTGTGAGCTGAGTATTGCCACTGCAAGCACCACTCATTTTTACTTCAGTGTTCTAGCTCTCAATGCTCGTCGAAAGAAAGGGAGAGATTTCACTAAATGAGAATACAGCTTTTTTGCTGATAACTGTTATATTGTTTTGTCTGAAATCAAGAGATTTTCCTAGGTTCTTTAAACTGCTCATCCGAAGTCAACTTTACTTTCTGCTGTGCCCTTTTTGGCTTGACCCCGGTGATTGCTGCTTGCAGCTATATTTCTTTTTCTTTTTCTTTTTAAATATTATTCTTCTTCCTGTTCCATTGCGGTCTATGGCAGCCCATAGAACCGTACATAGGAAAGTTATGAAATTTGGCACACTGACAGAGGACAGTCCAAATAATATCCCTAGCAATTTTGGAGTCTCTATCTCAAACCCGCTAGCGCCACCAACAGTCCAAAGTTGCACTTACGTTTTTGCTTATAACTTCTGATCCGTAAGTCCTAGAAACGAAATTCTTGTTTCCTCTGATTCCTTGGTTCAAGACGATTCGATTAGACCCTATGACGTTATTTTCCGTCATGAAAATTTTTCCGCCATTTTGAAATATTCGTAAAACCTACTTTTGCGAACTCCTCCTAGAGTTTTTACCCGATTGCCACGAAAATCGGTATGCAGCATCTAGAGACACTCAAGGCAAAAAGTTATTAAAAGAATTTCGATAAACCAATCCGTTCTCGTATAGCGCGTCAACGAATTTTACATAGAGCGCAAAAAAACTGATTTTAGGCTGTATCTTCGCCAAACTTAGGCCTATTGACACGACACTTGGTACTCGAGATGCCAGTCAGGAACTGAGGGTGCATGCACAGTTTCGTTGCAGCGCCACCTAGTGGTCAGACGAATGTTCTATACGCCTATAACTTTGGCTGCGATAAAAGTATTTTCACGGGACTTGATTTTTTGGAGTCCTGAGTAGTCGCCGAGTCCAACGATACCAAACATGCCAGGATTCGCCTTACGGTTAGCCCTGTGCATCAAAATAGCACTTAAAAAACACGCGCGAATAACTCCGCGAGCGTTATTCCGATTGACACGAAAACACCATAGGAAGAATATTGCATTACCTTCTGAACAAAAAGTTCTTTTGGCGTTATATTAAAATTTTCATCAGAAATGGCCGAAAAATGCAAAAAACGAAAAATTACCTTTAAATTTTGCATTTTTTACACATAAATGGTTATAACTTCGCAACGAAAAGAGATTTTTTCACCAGATTTGATACGCAGATGTACGACCACAGTCTGAGGCCACACAAAAAAAAATGGTATGCCTCCACCACTAGGTGGCCCTATAATTGAACAAAATCTTTCATATCAAGCAAGCCCTATGGTCATACAACTATTTTATTGCTTAACTAAAGTGTATAGTCATGAAACTAGCTAGATGTAACACAGTCATGACCTAAGGTTGCATGCACAGTTTTGTCATAGCGCCACCTAGTGGTTTTGAGATAGAAAATGGCTATTTTTGCCTATAACTACTGCAAAAACACATCTAAAACCATGAGTCTTCATGGATTATTCCTTTCATGAATTGAACTATAATCACTGGTGCATGTTCATTTACTCTCTAGCAACCAATGAGAATACCTTATCAACCGTTTTTGCAAGAGCTTTTTCTCTGCATCAGAACATTGTAGACACATGGGGATGGTGTATTTTGACTCATTTAACTTGTTGTAACATGTTGTGACACCATGGGCGTAGATTTAGGGTGGGACGCTAGGGACATGTCCCTACCAATATTCAGAGAAGACTGAATTGTCCCTAGCAATAATTTCGACCAAACATTTAATCTGTATTCATATATAACCACTAATGTCCGTCTTGTTCTTGTGTTTTCTATTTTTTACTTATTATATTTTTGTCAGAAATCATTTAAATTAGATTAGAAATCTTTTGCAATCCCGTTCTGTAAAAATAACGCTCTATGTGGTACACAAACGGTTAACAGCTTTCGTTCTCTGCAATGCCCGCCTCCGTAAGTCACATCGCTAATATGATTGGCTTTGCATTTCTTTAGTCCCGCCTCTCTAACGCACATTGCTAATATGATTGGATTAGCATTCTTGAGTCCCGCCTCTCTAACGCACATCACTTTTTGATGGGCTTGTCTTTACTCGCTACGTGTGATAGGATGGTTTCACTTTGTACAACGCGCCAAAGTTCACTCAACAAGACGTGCGTGATTATTCGGGCGACAGGTAAGTGAGGAAGAAAGTATTATTATACCCACTGTAACTATTTCATGCACAAAAAAAGTTGTGCCACATAATGATTCAAGGACAGTGTTTTCACCAATACAGGACAATCCCATGTTAACCCTGAGGAGTTGCAAACTTGTGTCAACCTTTTATAAATGGGGTGGCAAGGTTATTTAGAGGGTCCCTAATCCATGAAAGAAAATAACCCCAACATGGTAAAAACATGAATTCATGTCATGATTGCTGAATACTTTCATTACTGCACTGTGGTCATTACTTGCACAGATGTAGACATAATGTTGCATTTTAAACAAACTATTTTTTTCACACTGATTAACTGTCTGTTAATGAAAAGAAGATTTAATGTAAACTACAGAAACGTTAATAAACTGTGTTTAGGAAACAGCATGATATATATACCTACTTCAACACTGGGATTTTTTGGCAAAATTAAATTAAGAATTAAATATTAATTGCATATTCTTCAATATTATAAATTTAATATGGATTCATATATGTTACTATGTGATTTTCTTTTTTTGACAAAGACTTAAACAGCTACTGTTTATTAGGCTCTAGGACATAACGAATTGTTTATTATAGTACATTAAATTTGGGATGGAACCGGGGGTGGCGAGTCAGATGTCACTGAGTAAAGTGCATACTGAGTTGTCTGTTGTTTATGTCAAGTAAACGGTGATAAACAGTTTTTGCAATGCGACCATTTTATTTATGTCCCCACCAATGCCAGAATCAAACCTACGCCCTTGTGTGACACATGTTTTGCCACTGCAAATATCACTCACATGTTCTTCAGTGCTCTAATGTTCCATGACTGTCAATAACAGAACGACGATTGCAGTAGACAAGAACAGAGATTATTTTTGTTGATTATTTTTGCGTTTTTTCATCTGAAATCATTAGGTTTACCTAGGTTCTTCGGTCTGCTTATCCAAACTCAACTTTACACCCTTCTGTGCCCTTTTCGGCTTGACCCCGGTATCGCTGCTTGCAGCTATATTTAGGGGTCAAGCCCCGAAGGGGCGAAGACCCCTATTGTATTTGTTAGTGTTCTTATTATTATTAGGGGTCAAGCCCCGAAGGGGCGTAGAACCCTATTGTTATTGTTAGTTTTCTTCTTATTATTATTATTATTATTATTATTATTTTTCTTCCTCGTTCTTCCGCCGAAAGTCAATGGCAGCCCATAGAACCGTACGTAGGAAAGTTATGAAATTTGGCACACTGATAAAGGACAGTCCAATGTGTCCCCACAGCAAATTTGGAGTCTCTATCTCTAACCCTCTAGCGCCACCAACAGTCCAAAGTTGCACTTATGTTTTTGTTTATAACTTCTGATCCGTAGGTCCTAGAAACGAAATTCTTGTTTCGTCTGATTCCTTGGCTCAAGACGATTCGAATAGAGCCTATGACGTCATTTTCCGTCATGAAAATTTTTCCGCCATTTTGAATTATTCGTAAAACCTACTTTTGCGAACTCGTCCTAGAGCTTTTACCCGATTGCCACGAAAATTGGTATGTAGGATCTAGAGACCCTCACGGCAAAAAGTTATCAAAAGAATTTCGATAAACCAATCCGTTGTCGTATAGCGCGTCCACAAATTTTACGTAGAGCGCAAAAAAACTGATTTTAGGCTGTATCTTCGTCAAACTTAGGCCTATTGACACGACACTTGGTACTTGTGATGCCATTCAGGAACTGAATGTGCATGCACAGTTTCGTCGCAGCGCCACCTAGTGGCCAGACAGATGTTTTTTACACCTATAACTTTTGCTGTGATCAACGTATTTTGACGGGACTTGATTTTTAGGAGTCCTGAATAGTCGCCGAGTCCAACGATACCAAACATGCCAGATTTCGCCTTACGGTTAGCCCTGCGCAGCAAAACAGCACTTAAAAAACATGCGCGAATATCTCGGCGAGCGTTATTCCGATCGACTCGAAAACACCATAGGAAGAACATTGCGTTACCTTCTGAACAAAAAGTTCTATTGGCGTTATATTAAAATTTTTATCAGAAATGGCCGAAAAATGCAAAAAACGAAAAATTACCTTTAAATTTTGCATTTTTTACACATAAATGGTTATAACTTTGCAACGAAAAGAGATTTTTTCACCAGATTTGATACGCTGATGTACGACCACAGTCTGAGGCTACACAAAAAAAATGTATGCTTGCACCACTATTTGGCCTTATAATTGAACAAAACCTTTGAAATCAAGCCACCCTATGGTCATGCAACTGTTTCTTCACCAAACTAAAGTGTATAGTCATAAAACTAGCTAGATGTAACACAGTTATGACCTGAGGTTGCATGCACAATTTTGTCATTGTGCCACCTACTGGTTTTGAGATAGAAATATGGCATTTTTTGCCTAAAACTACTGCAACAACACATCTAAAACCATGAGTCATCATGGATTATTCCTTTCTTGGCTTTTACTATAATCACTGGTGGTTGCCAATTCACTCCCTAGCAACCAATGAGAATACCTTATCAACCGTTTTTGCAAGAGCTATATCTCTGCGTCAGAACATCGTAGAGACACGAGGGTGGGCTCTTTTGACTCATTAACACCACTGTAACATTTTGTGAGCTGAGTATTGCCACTGCAAGCACCACTCATTTTTACTTCAGTGTTCTAGTTATCAATGCTTGTCGAAAGAGAGGGAGAGATTTCACTAAATGAGAACAGCTTTTTTGCTGATAACTGTTATATTGTTTTGTCTGAAATCAAGAGATTTTCCTAGGTACTTTAAACTGCTCATCCGAGGTCAACTTTACTTTCTGCTGTGCCCTTTTTGGCTTGAACCCGGTGATTGCTGCTTGCAGCTATATTTATAATAATTATTATTATTAGGGGTCAAGCCCCGAAGGGGCGAAGACCCCTATTGTATTTGTTAGTTTTCTTATTATTATTCTTCTTCTTCTTCTTCTTCTTCTTCCGCCATTGCGGTCTATGGCAGCCCATAGAACCGTACGTAGGAAAGTTATGAAATTTGGCACACTGATAAAGGACAGTCCAATGTGTCCCCACAGCAAATTTGGAGTCTCTAACTCCAACCCTCTAGCGCCACCAACAGTCTAAAGTTGCACTTACGTTTTTGTTTATAACTTCTGACCCGTACGTCCTAGAAACGAAATTCTTGTTTCCTCTGATTCCTTGGCTCAAGACGATTCGACTGGACCCTATGACGTCATTTTCCGTCATGAAAATTTTTCCGCCATTTTGAATTATTCGTAAAACCTACTTTTGCGAACTCGTCCTAGAGCTTTTGCCCGATTTCCACGAAAATCGGTATGTAGCATCTACAGACCGTCACGGCAAAAAGTTATGGAATTCATGTCGATTCGCCAATCTGTTTGCGTAAACCGCGTCAACAAATTTTACGTAGAGTGCAAAAAAACGGATTTGAGGCTGTATCTTCGCCAAACTTAAGCCTATTGAAACGACACTTGGTACTTGTGATGCCAGTCAGGAACTGAGAGCGCATGCCCAGTTTCGTCGCAGCGCCACCTAGTGGTAAGACGAATGTTTTACACACCTATAACTTTGGCTGTGATCGACGTATTTTCATGGGACTTGTTTCCTTGGAGTCCTAAATAGTTGCCGAGTCCAACGATACCAAACATGCCAGAATTGGCCTTACGGTTAACCCTGCGCGGCAAAATAGCACTTAAAAAACACGCGCGAATATCTCCGCGAGCGTAATTCTGATCGACTCGAAAACATCATAGGAAGAATATTGCATTACCTTCTGAACAAAAAGTTCTATTGGCATTGTATTAAAATTTTCATCAGAAATGGCTGAAAATTGCAAAAAACGAAAAATTACCTTTAAATTTTGTGTTTTTACACATAAATGGCTATAACTTCGTAACGCAAAGAGATTTTTTTACCATATTTGATACCCTGATGTATGAGCATATTTTGAGGCCACACAAAAAAAATTGTATGCTTGCACCACTAGGTGGCCCTATAATTGAACAAAACCTTTGATATCAAGCCAGCCCTATGGTCATACAACTGTTTCTTCACTAAACTAAAGTGTATAGTCATAAAACTAGCTAGATGTAACACAGTTATGACCTGAGGTTGCATGCACAATTTTGTCATTGCGCCACCTACTGGTTTTGAGATAGAATAACGCATTTTTTGCCTAAAACTACTGCAACAACACTTCTAAAACCATGAGTCATCATGGATTATTCCTTTCATGGCTTTGACTATAATCACAGATGGTTGCCAATTCACTCCCTAGCAACCAATGAGAATACCTTATCAACCGTTTTTGCAAAAGCTATATCTCTGCATCGGAACACCGTAGAGACACGGGGGTGGGCTCTTTTCACTAATTAAACTTGGTTTAACTAGGTTCTTCAGTCTGCTTATCCAATCTCAATTTTACATCCTTTTGGGCCCTTTTCGGCTTGACCCCGGTATTGCTGCTTGCAGCTATATTTATTATAATAATTATTCTGCTTCTTCTTCCGCCATTGCGGTCTATGGCAGCCCATAGAACCGTACGTAGGAAAGTTATCAAATTTGGCACACTGATAAAGGACAGTCCAAATATTATCCACAGCAAATTTGGAGTCTCTATCTCAAACCCGCTAGCGCCACCAACAGTCCAAAGTTGCACTTATGTTTTTGCTTATAACTTTTGATCCGTAAGTCCTAGAAACGAAATTCTTGTTTCCTCTGATTCCTTGGCTCAAGCCGATTCGATTGGACCCTATGACGTCATTTTCCGTCATGAAAATTTTTCCGCCATTTTGAATTATTCGTAAAACCTACTTTTGCGAACTCGTCCTAGAGTTTTTACCCGATTGCCGCAAAAATTGGTATGTAGCATCTAGAGACCCTCACGGCAAAAAGTTATTAAAAGAATTTTGATAAATCAATCCGTTGTCGTATAGCGCGTCAACACATTTTACGTAGAGCGCAAAAAAACAGATTTTATGCTGTATCTTCGTCAAACTTAGGCCTATTGACACGACACTTGGTACTTGTGATGCCAGTCAGGAACTGAGTGTGCATGCACAGTTTCGTCGCTGCGCCACCTAGTGGCCAGACAGATGTTTTATACACCTTTAACTTTGGCTGCGATCAACGTATTTTGACGGGACTTGATTTTTAAGAGTCCTGAATAGTCGCCGAGTCCAACGATACCAAACATGCCAGATTTCGTCTTACGGTTAGCCCTGTGCATCAAAATAGCGCTTAACAAACACGCGCGAATAACTCCGCCAGCGTTATTCCGATCGACTCGAAAACACCATAGGAAGAACATTGCGTTACCTTCTGAACAAAAAGTTCTATTGGCGTTATATTAAAATTTTCATCAGAAATGGCCGAAAATTGCAAAAAACGAAAAATTAACTTTATAATTTGTGGTTTTTACACATAAATGGTTATAACTTCGCAACGAAAAGAGATTTTTTCACCAGATTTGATACGCTGATGTATGAGCAGAGTCTGAGGCCACACAAAAAAAATGGTATGCCTGAACTACTAGGTGGCCCTATAATTGAACAAAATATTTCATATCAAGCAAGCCCTATTGTCATACAACTATTTCTTTGCCGAACTAAAGTGTATAGTCATGAAACTAGCTAGATGTAACGCAGTCATGACCTGAGGTTGCATGCACGATTCTGTCATAGCGCCCCCTAGTGGTTTGGAGATAGAAAATAGCTATTTTTGCATAAATCTACTGCAACAGCACATCTAAAACCATGAGTCATCATGGATATTCCTTTCATGGCTTTGACTATAATCACTGGTGGTTGCCAATTCACTCCCTAGCAACCAATGAGAATACCTTATCAACCGTTTTGCAAGAGCTATAACTCTGCATCAGAACATCGTAGAGACACGGGGGTTGGCTCTTTTGACTCATTAACAACACTGTAACATTTTGAGAGCTGAGTATTGCCACTGCAAGCACCACTCATTTTTACGTCAGTGTTCTAGTTATCAATGCTCGTCGAAAGAGAGGGAGAGATTTCACTAAATGAGAACACAGCTTTTTTGCTGATAACTGTTATATTGTTTTGTCTGAAATCAAGAGATTTTCTTAGGTACTTTAAACTGCTCATCCGAAGTCAACTTTACTTTCTGCTGTGCCCTTTTTGGCTTGACCCCGGTGATTGCTGCTTGCAGCTATATTTAGGGGTCAAGCCCAGAATGGGCGAAGACCCCTATTGTATCCGTTAGTTTTCTTTTTCTTTTTCTTTTTCTTTTTCTTAACTATTATTCTTCTTCCTGTTCCATTGCGGTCTATGGCAGCCCATAGAACCGTATGTAGGAAAGTTATGAAATTTGGCACACTGACAGAGGACAGTCTAAATAATATCCATAGCAATTTTGGAGTCTCTATCTCAAACCCGCTAGCGCCACCAACAGTCCAAAGTTGCACTTACGTTTTTGCTTATAACTTCTGATCCGTAAGTCCTAGAAACGAAATTCTTGTTTCCTCTGATTCCTTGGCTCAAGACGATTCGATTAGACCCTATGACGTTATTTTCCGTCATGAAAATTTTTCCGCCATTTTGAATTATTCGTAAAACCTACTTTTGCGAACTCGTCCTAGAGTTTTTACCCGATTGCCACGAAAATCGGTATGCAGCATCTAGAGACACTCAAGGCAAAAAGTTATTAAAAGAATTTCGATAAACCAATCCGTTCTCGTATAGCGCGTCAACGAATTTTACATAGAGCGCAAAAAAACAGAGTTTAGGCTGTATCTTCGCCAAACTTAGGCCTATTGACACGACACTTGGTACTTGAGATGCCAGTCAGGAATTGAGGGTGCATGCACAGTTTCGTTGCAGCGCCACCTAGTGGCCAGACGAATGTTCTATACGCCTATAACTTTGACTGCGATAAAAGTATTTTCACGGGACTTGATTTTTTGGAGTCCTGAGTAGTCGCCGAGTCCAACGATACCAAACATGCCAGGATTCGTCATACGGTTAACCCTGCGCAGCAAAATAGCACTTAAAAAACACGCGCGAATATCTCGGCGAGCGTTATTCCAATCGACTCGAAAACACCATAGGAAGAACATTGCGTTACCTTCTGAACAAAAAGTTCTATTGGCATTATATTAAAATTTTTATCAGAAATGGCCGAAAAATGCAAAAAACGAAAAATTACCTTTAAATTTTGCATTTTTTACACACAAATGGTTATAACTTCGCAACGAAAAGAGATTTTTTCACCAGATTTGATACGCTGATGTACGACCACAGTCTGAGGCTACACAAAGAAAATTGTATGCTTGCACCACTAGTTGGCCTTATAATTCAACAAAACCTTTGAAATCAAGCCACCCTATGGTCATACAACTGTTTCTTCACTAAACTAAAGTGTATAGTCATAAAACTAGCTAGATGTAACACAGTTATGACCTGAGGTTGCATGCACAATTTTGTCATTCCGCCACCTACTGGTTTTGAGATAGAAATATGACATTTTTTGCCTAAAACTACTGCAACAACACATCTAAAACCATGAGTCATCATGGATTATTCCTTTCATGGCTTTGACTATAATCACTGGTGGTTGCCAATTCACTCCCTAGCAACCAATGAGAATACCTTATCAACCGTTTTTGCAAGAGCTATATCTCTGTGTCAGAACATCGTAGAGACACGGGGGTGGGCTCTTTTGACTCATTAACACCACTGTAACATTTTGTGAGCTGAGTATTGCCACTGCAAGCACCACTCATTTTTACATCAGTGTTCTAGTTATCAATGCTCGTCGAAAGAGAGGGAGAGACTTCACTGAATGAGAACACAGCTTTTTTGCTGATAACTGTTATATTGTTTTTTCTGAAATCATGAGATTTTCCCAGGTTCTTTAAACTGCTCATCCAAAGTCAACTTTACTTTCTGCTGTGCCCTTTTTGGCTTGACCCCGGTGATTGCTGCTTGCAGCTATATTTATTAGGGGTCAAGCCCAGAATGGGCGAAGACCCCTATTGTATCCGTTAGTTTTCTTTTTCTTTTTATTATTATTATTAGTTATTCTTCTTCCGCCATTGCGGTCTATGGCAGCCCATAGAACCGTACGTAGGAAAGTTATGAAATTTGGCACACTGATAGAGGACAGTCCAATGTGTCCCGACAGCAAATTTGGAGTCTCTATGTCTAACCCACTAGCGCCACCAACAGTCCAAAGTTGCACTTATGTTTTTGCTTATAACTTCTGATCCGTAAGCCCTAGAAACAAAATTCTTACTTCGTCTGATTCCTTGGCTCAAGACGATTCGATTGGCCCCTATGTCGTTATTTTCCGTCATAAAAATTGTTCCGCCATTTTGAATTATTCGTAAAACCTACTTTTGCGAACTCGTCCTAGAGTTTTTACCCGAATGCCACGAAAATTGGTATGTATCATCTAGAGACCCTCACGGCAAAAAGTTATCAAAAGAATTTCAATACAGCAGTCCGTTGTCATATACCACCTTAACGAATTTTACGTAGACCGCAAAAAAACAGATTTCAGGCTGTATCTTCGTCAAACTTAGGCCTATTGACACTACACTTGGTAGTTGTGATGCCAGTCAGGAACTGAGTGTGCATGCAGAGTTTCATCGCAGTGCCACCTAGTGGTCAGTCTTATGCTTTACATGCCTATAACTTTGGATCCGATCAACGTTTTTTCACGGGACTTGTTTCCTTGAAGTCCAGAATAGTTGCCGAGTCCAACGTTACAAAACATGCCAGATTTCGCTTTACGGTTAGCCCTGCGCAGCAAAACAGCACTTAAAAAACACGTGCGGATATCTCCGCGAGCGTAATTCTGATCGACTCGAAAACATCATAGGAAGAATATTGCATTACCTTCTGAACAAAAAGTTCTATTGGCATTGTATTAAAATTTTCATCAGAAATGGCTGAAAATTGCAAAAAACGAAAAATTACCTTTAAATATTGTGTTTTTACACATAAATGGTTATAACTTCGTAACGCAAAGAGATTTTTTCACCATATTTGACACGCTGATGTACGACCACAGTCTGAGGCTACACAAAAAAAATTGTATGGTTGCACCACTAGTTGGCCTTATAATTTAACAAAACCTTTGAAATCAAGCCACCCTATGGTCATACAACTGTTTCTTCACTAAACTAAAGTGTATAGTCATAAAACTAGCTAGATGTAACACAGTTATGACCTGAGGTTGCATGCACAATTTTGTCATTGCGCCACCTACTGGTTTTGAGATAGAATATGGCATTTTTTTGCCTAAAACTACTGCAACAACACATCTAAAACCATGAGTCATCATGGATTATTCCTTTCATGGCTTTGACTATATTCACTAGTGGATGTCCATTTAATCTCTAGCAACCAATGAGAATACGTTATCAACTGTTTTTGCAAGAGCTTTTTCTCTGCATCAGAACATCGTAGAGACATGGGGGTGGTCTCTTTTGACTCATTAACACCAATGTAACATTTTGTGAGCTGAGAATTGCCACTGCAAGCACCACTCACGTTTTCTTCAGTGTTCTGGTTGTCAATGCTCCTCGAGAAGAGAGGGAGAGATTACACTGAATGAAAACACAGCTTTTTTGCTGATAACTGTTATATTGTTTTGTCTGAAATCAAGAGATTTTCCTAGGTTCTTTAAACTGCTCATCCGAATTCAACTTTACTTTCTTCTGTGCCCTTTTTGGCTTGACCCCGGCATTGCTGCTTGCAGCTATATTGGCAATTGTTTCTGTTAGTAAATTTTTTTTCTTCCGCCATTGCGGTCTATGGCAGCCCAAATGAAATTTGGCACACTGATAAAGGACAGTCCAATGTGTCCCCACAGCAAATTTGGAGTCTCTATCTCTAACCCTCTAGCGCCACCAACAGTCCAAAGTTGCACTTATGTTTTTGCTTATAACTTCTGATCCGTAGGTCCTAGAAACGAAATTCTTGTTTCCTCTGATTCCTTGGCTCAAGACGATTCGACTGGACCCTATGACGTCATTTTCCGTCATGACAATTTTTCCGCCATTTTGAATTATTCGTAAAACCTACTTTTGCGAACTCGTCCTAGAGTTTTTACCCGATTGCCACGAAAATCGGTATGCAGCATCTAGAGACCCTCACGGCAAAAAGTTATCAAAAGAATTTCGATAAACCAATCCGTTGTCGTATAGCTCGTCAACAAATTTTACGTAGAGCACAAAAAAACAGATTTTAGGCTGTATCTTCGTCAAACTTAGGCCTATTGACACGACACTTGGTACTTGTGATGCCAGTCAGGAACTTAGTGTGCATGCACAGTTTCGTCGCAGCACCACCTAGTGGCCAGACAGATGTTTTTTACACCTATAACTTTGGCTGTGATCAACGTATTTTGACGGGACTTGATTTTTAGGAGTCCTCAATAGTCGCCGAGTCCAACGATACCAAACATGCCAGATTTCGCCTTACGGTTAGCCCTGCGCAGCAAAACAGCACTTAAAAAACATGCGCAAATATCTCCGCGAGCGTTATTCCGATCGACTCGAAAACACCATAGGAAGAACATTGCATTACCTTCTGAACAAAAAGTTCTATTGGCGTTATATTAAAATTTTCATCAGAAATGGCCGAAAATTGCAAAAAACGAAAAATTACCTTTTACAATTTGTGTTTTTATACATAAATGGTTATAACTTCGCAACGAAAAGACATTTTTTCACCAGATTTGATACGCTGATGTATGAGCAGAGTCTGAGGCCACAAAAAAAAAATTGGTATGCCTGAACCACTAGGTGGCCTTATAATTGAATAAAAACTTTGAAATCAAGCCACCCTATGGTCATACAACTGTTTCTTCACTAAACTAAAGTGTATAGTCATAAAACTAGCTAGATGTAACACAGTTATGACCTGAGGTTGCATGCACAAATTTTGTCATTGCGCCACCTACTGGTTTTGAGATAGAATATGGCATTTTTTGCCTAAAACTACTGCAACAACACATCTAAAACCATGAGTCATCATGGATTATTCCTTTCATGGCTTTGACTATAATCACTAGTGGATGTCCATTTACTCTCTAGCAATCAATGAGAATACGTTATCAACTGTTTTTGGAAGAGCTTTTTCTCTGCATCAGAACATCGCAGAGACATGGGGATGGTCTCTTTTGACTCTTTTAACTTGTTGTAACATGTTGTGACCCATGTTTGCCCACTGCAAGCATCACATACATGTCCTTCAGTGCTCTAATGTTCCATGATTGTCAATAACCGAAGGACAGTTGCAGTAGACAAGAACACAGATTATTTTTGTTGATTACTTTTGCATTTTTTCATCTGAAATCATTAGGTTTACCTAGGTTCTTCAGTCTGCTTATCCAAACGCATCCTTCTGTGCCCTTTTCGGCTTGACCCCGGTATTGCTGCTTGCAGCTATATTTAGGGGTCAAGCCCCGAAGGGGCGAAGACCCCTATTGTATTTGTTAGTTTTCTTATTATTATTATTAGGGGTCAAGCCCCGAAGGGGCGTAGAACCCTATTGTTATTGTTAGTTTTCTTCTTATTATTATTATTATTATTATTATTATTTTTCTTCCTCGTTCTTCCGCCGAAAGTCAATGGCAGCCCATAGAACCGTACGTAGGAAAGTTATGAAATTTGGCACACTGATAAAGGACAGTCCAATGTGTCCCCACAGCAAATTTGGAGTCTCTATCTCTAACCCTCTAGCGCCACCAACAGTCCAAAGTTGCACTTATGTTTTTGTTTATAACTTCTGATCCGTAGGTCCTAGAAACGAAATTCTTGTTTCGTCTGATTCCTTGGCTCAAGACGATTCGAATAGAGCCTATGACGTCATTTTCCGTCATGAAAATTTTTCCGCCATTTTGAATTATTCGTAAAACCTACTTTTGCGAACTCGTCCTAGAGCTTTTACCCGATTGCCACGAAAATTGGTATGTAGGATCTAGAGACCCTCACGGCAAAAAGTTATCAAAAGAATTTCGATAAACCAATCCGTTGTCGTATAGCGCGTCCACAAATTTTACGTAGAGCGCAAAAAAACTGATTTTAGGCTGTATCTTCGTCAAACTTAGGCCTATTGACACGACACTTGGTACTTGTGATGCCATTCAGGAACTGAATGTGCATGCACAGTTTCGTCGCAGCGCCACCTAGTGGCCAGACAGATGTTTTTTACACCTATAACTTTTGCTGTGATCAACGTATTTTGACGGGACTTGATTTTTAGGAGTCCTGAATAGTCGCCGAGTCCAACGATACCAAACATGCCAGATTTCGCCTTACGGTTAGCCCTGCGCAGCAAAACAGCACTTAAAAAACATGCGCGAATATCTCGGCGAGCGTTATTCCGATCGACTCGAAAACACCATAGGAAGAACATTGCGTTACCTTCTGAACAAAAAGTTCTATTGGCGTTATATTAAAATTTTTATCAGAAATGGCCGAAAAATGCAAAAAACGAAAAATTACCTTTAAATTTTGCATTTTTTACACATAAATGGTTATAACTTTGCAACGAAAAGAGATTTTTTCACCAGATTTGATACGCTGATGTACGACCACAGTCTGAGGCTACACAAAAAAAATGTATGCTTGCACCACTATTTGGCCTTATAATTGAACAAAACCTTTGAAATCAAGCCACCCTATGGTCATGCAACTGTTTCTTCACCAAACTAAAGTGTATAGTCATAAAACTAGCTAGATGTAACACAGTTATGACCTGAGGTTGCATGCACAATTTTGTCATTGTGCCACCTACTGGTTTTGAGATAGAAATATGGCATTTTTTGCCTAAAACTACTGCAACAACACATCTAAAACCATGAGTCATCATGGATTATTCCTTTCTTGGCTTTTACTATAATCACTGGTGGTTGCCAATTCACTCCCTAGCAACCAATGAGAATACCTTATCAACCGTTTTTGCAAGAGCTATATCTCTGCGTCAGAACATCGTAGAGACACGAGGGTGGGCTCTTTTGACTCATTAACACCACTGTAACATTTTGTGAGCTGAGTATTGCCACTGCAAGCACCACTCATTTTTACTTCAGTGTTCTAGTTATCAATGCTTGTCGAAAGAGAGGGAGAGATTTCACTAAATGAGAACAGCTTTTTTGCTGATAACTGTTATATTGTTTTGTCTGAAATCAAGAGATTTTCCTAGGTACTTTAAACTGCTCATCCGAGGTCAACTTTACTTTCTGCTGTGCCCTTTTTGGCTTGAACCCGGTGATTGCTGCTTGCAGCTATATTTATAATAATTATTATTATTAGGGGTCAAGCCCCGAAGGGGCGAAGACCCCTATTGTATTTGTTAGTTTTCTTATTATTAGGGGTCAAGCCCCGAAGGGGCGTAGAACCCTATTGTTATTGTTAGTTTTCTTATTATTATTATTATTATTATTATTATTATTATTATTTTTCTTCCTCGTTCTTCCGCCGAAAGTCAATGGCAGCCCATAGAACCGTACGTAGGAAAGTTATGAAATTTGGCACACTGATAAAGGACAGTCCAATGTGTCCCCACAGCAAATTTGGAGTCTCTATCTCTAACCCTCTAGCGCCACCAACAGTCCAAAGTTGCACTTATGTTTTTGCTTATAACTTCTGATCCGTAGGTCCTAGAAACGAAATTCTTGTTTCGTCTGATTCCTTGGCTCAAGACGATTCGAATAGACTCTATGACGTCATTTTCCGTCATGAAAATTTTTCCGCCATTTTGAATTATTCGTAAAACCTACTTTTGCGAACTCGTCCTAGAGCTTTTACCCGATTTGCTCGAAAATTGGTATGTAGCATCTAGAGACCGTCACGGCAAAAAGTTATCAAAAGAATTTCGATAAACCAATCCGTTGTCGTATAGCGCGTCCACAAATTTTACGCAGAGCGCAAAAAAACTGATTTTAGGCTGTATCTTCGTCAAACTTAGGCCTATTGACACGACACTTGGTACTTGTGATGCCAGTCAGGAACTGAGTGTGCATGCACAGTTTCGTCGCAGCGCCACCTAGTGGCCAGACAGATGTTTTTTACACCTATAACTTTGGCTGTGATCAACGTATTTTGACAGGACTTGATTTTTAGGAGTCCTGAATAGTCGCCGAGTCCAACGATACCAAACATGCCAGATTTCGCCTTACGGTTAGCCCTGCGCAGCAAAACAGCACTTAAAAAACATGCGCGAATATCTCCGCGAGCGTTATTCCGATCGACTCGAAAACACAATAGGAAGAACATTGCATTACCTTCTGAACAAAAAGTTCTATTGGCGTTATATTAAAATTTTCATCAGAAATGGCCGAAAATTGCAAAAAACGAAAAATTACCTTTTACAATTTGTGTTTTTGTACATAAATGGTTATAACTTCGCAACGAAAAGAATTTTTTTCACCAGATTTGATACGCTGATGTATGAGCAGAGTCTGAGGCCACACAAAAAAATTGGTATGCCTGAACCACTAGGTGGCCCTATAATTGAACAAAATATTTCATATCAAGCAAGCCCTATGATCATACAACTATTTCTTTGCTGAACTAAAGTGTATAGTCATGAAACTAGCTAGATGTAACGCAGATATGACCCGAGGTTGCATGCACGATTCTGTCATAGCGCCACCTAGTGGTTTGGAGATAGAAAATAGCTATATTTGCCTAAAACTACTGCAACAACACATCTAAAACCATGAGTCATCATGGATTCTTCATTTCATATGGCTTGGTCTATAATCACTGGTGGATGTGAATTTACTCTCTTGCAACCAATAAGAATACCTTATCAACCGTTTTGAAAGAGCTTTTTCTCTGCATCAGAACATCGTAGAGACATGGGGATGGTCTCTTTTGACTGATTTAACTTGTTGTAACATGTTGTGACCCATGTAATGCCACTGCAAACATCACTCACATATCCTTCTGTGCTCTAATGTTCCATGACTGTCAATAACAGAAGGATTATTGCAGTGGATTAGAACATAGATTATTTTTGTTGATTACTTTTGCGTTTTTTTCATCTGAAATCATTAGGTTTACCTAGGTTCTTTGGTCTGCTTATCCAAACTCAACTTTACACCCTTCTGTGCCCTTTTCGGCTTGACCCCGGTATCGCTGCTTGCAGCTATATTTATTCTTCTTCTTCTTCTTCTTCTTCTTCCGCCATTGCGGTCTATGGCAGCCCATAGAACCGTACGTAGGAAAGTTATGAAATTTGGCACACTGATAAAGGACAGTCCAATGTGTCCCCACAGCAAATTTGGAGTCTCTAACTCCAACCCTCTAGCGCCACCAACAGTCTAAAGTTGCACTTACGTTTTTGTTTATAACTTCTGACCCGTACGTCCTAGAAACGAAATTCTTGTTTCCTCTGATTCCTTGGCTCAAGACGATTCGACTGGACCCTATGACGTCATTTTCCGTCATGAAAATTTTTCCGCCATTTTGAATTATTCGTAAAACCTACTTTTGCGAACTCGTCCTAGAGCTTTTGCCCGATTTCCACGAAAATCGGTATGTAGCATCTACAGACCGTCACGGCAAAAAGTTATGGAATTCATGTCGATTCGCCAATCTGTTTGCGTAAACCGCGTCAACAAATTTTACGTAGAGTGCAAAAAAACGGATTTGAGGCTGTATCTTCGCCAAACTTAAGCCTATTGAAACGACACTTGGTACTTGTGATGCCAGTCAGGAACTGAGAGCGCATGCCCAGTTTCGTCGCAGCGCCACCTAGTGGTAAGACGAATGTTTTACACACCTATAACTTTGGCTGTGATCGACGTATTTTCATGGGACTTGTTTCCTTGGAGTCCTAAATAGTTGCCGAGTCCAACGATACCAAACATGCCAGAATTGGCCTTACGGTTAACCCTGCGCGGCAAAATAGCACTTAAAAAACACGCGCGAATATCTCCGCGAGCGTAATTCTGATCGACTCGAAAACATCATAGGAAGAATATTGCATTACCTTCTGAACAAAAAGTTCTATTGGCATTGTATTAAAATTTTCATCAGAAATGGCTGAAAATTGCAAAAAACGAAAAATTACCTTTAAATTTTGTGTTTTTACACATAAATGGCTATAACTTCGTAACGCAAAGAGATTTTTTTACCATATTTGATACCCTGATGTATGAGCATATTTTGAGGCCACACAAAAAAAATTGTATGCTTGCACCACTAGGTGGCCCTATAATTGAACAAAACCTTTGATATCAAGCCAGCCCTATGGTCATACAACTGTTTCTTCACTAAACTAAAGTGTATAGTCATAAAACTAGCTAGATGTAACACAGTTATGACCTGAGGTTGCATGCACAATTTTGTCATTGCGCCACCTACTGGTTTTGAGATAGAATAACGCATTTTTTGCCTAAAACTACTGCAACAACACTTCTAAAACCATGAGTCATCATGGATTATTCCTTTCATGGCTTTGACTATAATCACAGATGGTTGCCAATTCACTCCCTAGCAACCAATGAGAATACCTTATCAACCGTTTTTGCAAAAGCTATATCTCTGCATCGGAACACCGTAGAGACACGGGGGTGGGCTCTTTTCACTAATTAAACTTGGTTTAACTAGGTTCTTCAGTCTGCTTATCCAATCTCAATTTTACATCCTTTTGGGCCCTTTTCGGCTTGACCCCGGTATTGCTGCTTGCAGCTATATTTATTATTCTGCTTCTTCTTCTTCTTCTTCTTCCGCCATTGCGGTCTATGGCAGCCCATAGAACCGTACGTAGGAAAGTTATGAAATTTGGCACACCGGTAAAGGACAGTCCAAATATTATCCACAGCAAATTTGGAGTCTCTATCTCAAACCCGCTAGCGCCACCAACAGTCCAAAGTTGCACTTATGTTTTTGCTTATAACTTTTGATCCGTCAGTCCTAGAAACGAAATTCTTGTTTCCTCTGATTCCTTGGCTCAAGACGATTCGATTGGACCCTATGACGTCATTTTCCGTCATGAAAATTTTTCCGCCATTTTGACTTATTCGTAAAACCTACTTTTGCGAACTCGTCCTAGAGTTTTTACCCGATTGCCGCGAAAATTGGTATGTAGCATCTATAGACCCTCACGGCAAAAAGTTATTAAAAGAATTTTGATAAACCAATCCGTTGTCGTATAGCGTGTCAACAAATTTTACGTATAGCGCAAAATAACAGATTTTAGGCTGTATCTTCGTCAAACTTAGGCCTATTGACACGACACTTGGTATTTGTGATGCCAGTCATGAACTGAGTGTGCATGCACTTTTTCGTCGCAGCGCCACCTAGTGGCCAGACAGATGATTTATACACCTATAACTTTGGCTGCGATCAACGTATTTTGACGGGACTTGATTTTTAGGAGTCCTGAGTAGTCGCCGAGTCCAACGATACCAAACATTTCAGATTTCGCCTTACGGTTAGCCCTGCGCAGCAAAACAGCACTTAAAAAACACGCACGAATATCTCCGCGAGCGTTATTCCGATCGACTCGAAAACACCATAGGAAGAACATTGCATTACCTTCTGAACAAAAAGTTCTATTGGCGTTATATTAAAATTTTCATCAGAAATGGCCGACAATTGCAAAAAACGAAAAATTACCTTTAGATTTTGTGGTTTTTACACATAAATGGTTATAACTTCGCAACGAAAAGAGATTTTTTCACCAGATTTGATACGCTGATGTATGAGCAGAGTCTGAGGCCACACAAAAAAATTGGTATGCCTGAACCACTAGGTGGCCCTATAATTGAACAAAATATTTCATATCAAGCAAGTCCTATGGTCATACAACTATTTCTTTGCCGAACTAAAGTGTATAGT
The DNA here is from genome assembly GCF_030506205.2 of Paramisgurnus dabryanus. Classification (NCBI taxonomy): domain Eukaryota; kingdom Metazoa; phylum Chordata; class Actinopteri; order Cypriniformes; family Cobitidae; genus Paramisgurnus; species Paramisgurnus dabryanus. The sequence continues at coordinate 15,327,881 of NC_133353.1, read as the reverse complement.
CATGAAACTAGCTAGATGTAACGCAGTCATGAGGTTGCATTCACGATTCTGTCATAGCGCCCCCTAGTGGTTTGGAGATAGAAAATAGCTATTTTTGCCTAAATCTACTGCAACAGCACATCTAAAACCATGAGTCATCATGGATTATTCCTTTCATGGCTTTGACTATAATCACTGGTGGTTGCCAATTCACTCCCTAGCAACCAATGAGAATACCTTATCAACCGTTTTGCAAGAGCTATAACTCTGCGTCAGAACATCGTAGAGACACGGGGGTGGGCTCTTTTGACTCATTAACAACACTGTAACATTTTGAGAGCTGAGTATTGCCACTGCAAGCACCACTCATTTTTACGTCAGTGTTCTAGTTATCAATGCTCGTCGAAAGAGAGGGAGAGATTTCACTAAATGAGAACACAGCTTTTTTGCTGATAACTGTTATATTGTTTTGTCTGAAATCAAGATATTTTCTTAGGTACTTTAAACTGCTCATCCGAAGTCAACTTTACTTTCTGCTGTGCCCTTTTTGGCTTGACCCCGGTGATTGCTGCTTGCAGCTATATTTAGGGGTCAAGCCCCGAAGGGGCGAAGACCCCTATTGTATCCGTTAGTTTTCTTTTTATTATAATAATTATTATTATTATTAGTTATTCTTCTTCCGCCATTGCGGTCTATGGCAGCCCATAGAACCGTACGTAGGAAAGTTATGAAATTTGGCACACTGATAAAGGACACTCCAATGTGTCCCCACAGCAAATTTGGAGTCTCTATGTCAAACCCGCTAGCGCCACCAACAGTCCAAAATTGCACTTATGTTTTTGCTTATAACTTCTGATCCGTAAGTCCTAGAAACAAAATTCTTGCTTCCTCTGATTCCTTGGCTCAAGACGATTCGATTACACTCTATGACGTCATTTTCCGTCATGAAAATTTTCCCGCCATTTTGAATTATTCAAAAAACCTACTTTTTCGAACTCGTCCTAGAGCTTTTGTCCGATTGCCACGAAAATTGGTATGTATCATCTTGAGACACTCATGGCAAAAAGTTATCAAAAGAATTTCGATACAGCAATCCGTTGTCAAATACCACCTTAACGAATTTTAGTAGAGCGCAAAAAAACAGATTTTAGGCTGTATCTTCGTCAAACTTAGGCCTATTGACACGACACTTGGTACTTAAGATGCCAGTCAGGAACTGAGGGTGCATGCACAGTTTCGTCGCAGCGCCACCTACTGGCCAGACGAATGTTTTATACACCTATAACTTTGGCTCTGATAAACGTATTTTGACGGGACTTGATTTTTAGGAGTCCTGGGTAGTCGCCGAGTCCAACGATACCAAACATGCCAGATTTCGCCTTACGGTTAGCCCTGCGCAGCAAAACAGCACTTAAAAAACAAGCGCGAATATCTTCGCGAGCGTTATTCTGATCGACTCGAAAACACCATAGGAAGAATATTGCATTACCTTCTGAACAAAAAGTTCTATTGGCGTTATATTAAAATTTTCATCAGAAATGGCCGAAAATTGCAAAAAACGAGAAATTACCTTTGAATTTTGTGTTTTTTACACATAAATGGTTATAACTTCGCAACGAAAAGAGATTTTTTCACCAGATTTGATACGCTGATGTACGAGCAGAGTCTGAGGTCACACAAAAACATTGGTATGCCTTCACCACTAGTTGGCCTTATAATTGGACAAAACCTTTCATATCAAGCAAGCCCTATGTTCATACAACTATTTCTTTTCTGAACTAAAGTGTATAGTCAGAAAACTAGCTAAATGTAACGCAGTCATGCCCTGAGGTTGCATGCACAATTTTGTCATAGCGCCACCTAGTGGCTTGGAGATAGAAAATAGCAATTTTTGCCTAAAACTACTGCAACAACACATCTAAAATCATAAGTCATCATGGATTCTTCATTTCATGGCTTGGACTATTATCGCTGGTGGATGTGAATCTACTCTCTAGCAACCAATGAGATTACCTAATCAACTGTTTTTGAAAGAGCTTTTTCTCTGCATCAGAACATCGTAGAGACATGGGGATGTTCTCTTTTGACTGATTTAACTTGTTGTAACATGTTGTGACCCATGTTATGCCACTGCATACATCACTCACATGTCCTTTCGTGCTCTAATGTTCCATGATTGTCAATAACAGAAGGACGATTGCATTAGACAAGAACATAGATTATTTTTGTTGATTACTTTTGCGTTTTTTTCATTTGAAATCATGAGGTTTACCTAGGTTCTGTAGTATTCTTATCCAAACTCAACTTTACACCCTTCTGTGCCCTTTTCGGCTTGACCCCGGCATTGCTGCTTGCAGCTATATTGGCAATTGTTTCTGTTAGTAAATTTTTCTTCTTCCGCCATTGCGGTCTATGGCAGCCCATAGAACCGTACGTAGGAAAGTTATGAAATTTGGCACACTGATAGAGGACAGTCCAAATAATATCCACAGCAAATTTGGAGTCTCTATCTCAAGCCCACTAGCGCCACCAACAGTCCAAAGTTGCACTTACGTTTTGTCTTATAACTTCTGAACCGTAAGTCCCAGAAATGAAATTTTTGTTTCCTCTGATTCCTTGGCTCAACACGATTCGATAGGACCCTATGACGTCATTTTCCGTCATGAAAATTTTTCCGCCATTTTGAATTATTCGTTAAACCTACTTTTGCGAACTCGTCCTAGAGTTTTTGCCCGTTTGCCTCAAAAATCGGTATGCAGCATCTAGAGACACTCACGGCAAAAAGTTATTAAAAGAATTTCGATAAACCAATCTGTTGTCGTATAGCGCGTCAACGAATTTTGGGTAGAGCGCACAATAACAGATTTTAGGCTGTATCTTCGCCAAACTTAGGCCTATTGACACGACACTTGGTACTTGAGATGCCAGTCAGGAACTGAGGGTGCATGCACAGTTTCGTTGCAGCGCCACCTAGTGGCCAGACGAATGTTCTATACGCCTATAACTTTGGATGCGATAAAAGTATTTTCACGGGACTTGATTTTTTGGAGTCCTGAGTAGTCGTCGAGTCCAACGATACCAAACATGCCAGATTTCGCCTTACGATTAGCCCTGCGCAGCAAAACAGCACTTAAAAAACATGCGCGAATAACTCCGCGAGCGTTATTCCGATCGACTCGAAAACACCATAGGAAGAACAATGCATTACCTTCTGAACAAAAAGTTCAATTGGCGTTATATTAAAATTTTCATCAGAAATGGCCGAAAATTGCAAAAAACGAAAAATTACCTTTTACAATTTGTGTTTTTATACATCAATTGTTATAACTTCGCAACGAAAAGAAATTTTTTCACCAGATTTGATACGCTGATGTATGAGCAGAGTCTGAGGCTACACAAAAAAAATTGTATGCTTGCACCACTAGTTGGCCTTATAATTGAACAAAACCTTTGAAATCAAGCCACCCTATGGTCATATAACTGTTTCTTCACTAAACTAAAGTGTATAGTCATATAACTAGCTAGATGTAACACAGTTATGACCTGAGGTTGCATGCACAATTTTGTCATTGCGCCACCTACTGGTTTTGAGATAGAAATATGGCATTTTTTGCCTAAAACTACTACAACAACACATCTAAAACCATGAGTCATCATGGATTATTCCTTTCATGGCTTTGACTATAATCACTGGTGGTTGCCAATTCACTCCCTAGCAACCAATGAGAATACCTTATCAACCGTTTTGCAAGAGCTATAACTCTGCGTCAGAACATCGTAGAGACACGGGGGTGGGCTCTTTTGACTCATTAACAACACTGTAACATTTTGAGAGCTGAGTATTGCCACTGCAAGCACCACTCATTTTTACGTCAGTGTTCTAGTTATCAATGCTCGTCGAAAGAGAGGGAGAGATTTCAATAAATGAGAACAGCTTTTTTGCTGATAACTGTTATATTGTTTTGTCTGAAATCAAGAGATTGTCCTAGGTACTTTAAACTGCTCATCCGAAGTCAACTTTACTTTCTGCTGTGCCCTTTTTGGCTTGACCCCGGTGATTGCTGCTTGCAGCTATATTTAGGGGTCAAGCCCCGAAGGGGCAAAGACCCCTATTGTATTTGTTAGTTTTCTTATTATTATTATAATAATTATTCTGCTTCTTCTTCTTCTTCTTCTTCTTCTTCCGCCATTGTGGTCTATGGCAGCCCATAGAACCGTACTTAGGAAAGTTATGAAATTTGGCACACTGATAAAGGACAGTCCAATGTGTCCCCACAGCAAATTTGGAGTCTCTATCTCTAACCCGCTAGCGCCACCAACAGTCCAAATTTGAACTTATGTTTTTGCTTATAACTTCTGATCCGTAAGTCCTAGAAATGAAATTCTTGTTTCCTCTGATTCCTTGGCTCAAGACGATTCGATTGGACCCTATGACGTCATTTTCCGTCATGAAAATTTTTCCGCCATTTTGAATTATTCGTAAAACCTACTTTTGCGAACTCGTCCTAGAGTTTTTACCCGATTGCCGCGAAAATTGGTATGTAGCATCTAGAGACGCTCACGGCAAAAAGTTATTAAAAGAATTTTGATAAACCAATCCGTTGTCGTATAGCGTGTCAACAAATTTTACGTAGAGCGCAAAAAAACTGATTTTAGGCTGTATCTTCGTCAAACTTAGGCCTATTGACACGACACTTGGTACTTGTGATGCCAGTCATGAACTGAGTGTGCATGCACAGTTTCGTCGCAGCACCACCTAGTGGCCAGACAGATGATTTATACACCTATAACTTTGGCTGCGATCAACGTATTTTGACGGGACTTGATCTTTAGGAGTCCTGAGTAGTCGCCGAGTCCAACGATACCAAACATGCCAGATTTCGCTTTACGGTTAGCCCTGCGCAGCAAAACAGCACTTAAAAAAAACGCGCGAATATCTCCGCGAGCGTTATTCCGATTGACTCGAAAACACCATACGAAGAATATTGCATTACCTTCTGAACAAAAAGTTCTATTGGCGTTATATTAAAATTTTCATCAGAAATGGCCGAAAATTGCAAAAAACGAAAAATTACCTTTAGATTTTGTGTTTTTTACACATAAATGGTCATAACTTCGTAACGAAAAGAGATTTTTTCACCAGATTTGATACGCTGATGTACGAGCAGAGTCTGAGGTCACACAAAAACATTGGTATGCCTTCACCACTAGTTGGCCTTAAAATTGGACAAAACCTTTCATATCAAGCAAGCCCTATGGTCATACAACTATTTCTTTGCTGAAATAAAGTGTATAGTCAGAAAACTAGCTAAATGTAACACAGTCATGCCCTGAGGTTGCATGCACAATTTTGTCATAGCGCCACCTAGTGGCTTGGAGATAGAAAATAGCAATTTTTGCCTAAAACTACTGCAACAACACATCTAATATCATAAGTCATCATGGATTCTTCATTTCATGGCTTGGACTATTATCGCTGGTGGATGTGAATCTACTCTCTAGCAACCAATGAGATTACCTAATCAACTGTTTTTGAAAGAGCTTTTTCTCTGCATCAGAACATCGTAGAGACATGGGGATGGTCTCTTTTGACTGATTTAACTTGTTGTAACATGTTGTGACCCATGTTATGCCACTGCATACATCACTCACATGTCCTTCCGTGCTCTAATGTTCCATGATTGTCAATAACAGAAGGACGATTGCATTAGACAAGAACATAGATTATTTTTGTTGATTACTTTTGCGTTTTTTTCATTTGAAATCATGAGGTTTACCTAGGTTCTGTAGTATTCTTATCCAAACTCAACTTTACACCCTTCTGTGCCCTTTTCGGCTTGACCCCGGTATTGCTGCTTGCAGCTATATTTATTCTGCTTCTTCTTCTTCTTCTTCTTCCGCCATTGCGGTCTATGGCAGCCCATAGAACCGTACGTAGGAAAGTTATGAAATTTGGCACACTGATAAAGGACAGTCCAATGTGTCCCCACAGCAAATTTGGAGTCTCTATCTCAAACCCGCTAGCGCCACCAACAGTCCAAAGTTGCACTTATGTTTTTGCTTATAACTTTTGATCCGTAAGTCCTAGAAACGAAATTCTTGTTTCCTCTGATTCCTTGGCTCAAGACAATTCGATTGGACCCTATGACGTCATTTTCCGTCATGAAAATTTTTCCGCCATTTTGAATTATTCGTAAAACCTACTTTTGCGAACTCGTCCTAGAGTTTTTACCCGATTGCCGCGAAAATTGGTATGTAGCATCTAGAGACCCTCACGGCAAAAAGTTATTAAAAGAATTTCGATAAACCAATCCGTTGTCGTATAGCGCGTCAACAAATGTTACGTAGAGCACAAAAAAACAGATTTTAGGCTGTATCTTCGTCAAACTTAGGCCTATTGACACGACACTTGGAACTTGTGATGCCAGTCAGGAACTGAGTGTGCATGCACAGTTTCGTCGCAGCGCCACCTAGTGGCCAGACAGATGTTTTATACACCTATAACTTTGGCTGCAATCAACGTATTTTTACGGGACTTGATTTTTAGGAGTCCTGAGTAGACGCCGAGTCCAACGATACCAAACATGCCAGATTTCGCCTTACGATTAGCCCTGCGCAGCAAAACAGCACTTAAAAAACATGCGCGAATAACTCCGCGAGCGTTATTCCGATCGACTCGAAAACACCATAGGAAGAACATTGCATTACCTTCTGAACAAAAAGTTCTATTGGCGTTATATTAAATTTTTCATCAGAAATGGCCGAAAATGGCAAAAAACGAAAAATTACCTTTTACAATTTGTGTTTTTATACATAAATTGTTATAACTTCGCAACGAAAAGAAATTTTTTCACCAGATTTGATACGCTGATGTATGAGCAGAGTCTGAGGCCACACAAAAAAATTGGTATGCCTGAACCACTAGGTGGCCCTATAATTGAACAAAATCTTTCATATCAAGCAAGCCCTATGGTCATACAACTATTTCTTCACAAAACTAAAGTGTATAGTCATAAAACTAGCTAGATGTAACACAGTTATGAACTGAGGTTGCATGCACAACTTTGTCATTGCGCCACCTAGTGGTTTTGAGATAGAAATATGGTATTTTTGCCTAAAACTACTCCAACAGTACATCTAAAATCTTGGGTCATCATGTATTATTCCTTTCATGGCTTGGAGATCATTGGTGCATGCCAATTAACTCCTTAGCAACCAATTAGGATACCTTATCAATCCTTTTTACAAGAGCTATATCTCTGCATCAGAACATCGTAGAGACATGGGGGTGATCTCTTTTGACTCATTAACACCACTGTAACATTTTGTGAGCTGAGAATTGCCACTGCAAGCACCACTCACATTTTCTTCAGTGTTCTAGTTGTCAATGCTCCTCGAGAAGAGAGGGAAAGATGACACTGAATGAAAACACAGCTTTTTTGCCGATAACTGCTATAATATTTAGTCTGAAATCAAGAGATTTTCCCAGGTTCTTTAAACTGCTCATCCGAATTCAACTTTACTTTCTTCTGTGCCCTTTTTGGCTTGACCCCGGCATTGCTGCTTGCAGCTATATTGGCAATTGTTTCTGTTAATTTATTTTTCTTCTTCCGCCATTGCGGTCTATGGCAGCCCATAGAACCGTACGTAGGAAAGTTATGAAATTTGGCACACTGATAAAGGACAGTCCAATGTGTCCCCACAGCAAATTTGGAGTCTCTATCTCTAATCCGCTAGCGCCACCAACAGTCCAAAGTTGAACTTATGTTTTTGCTTATAACTTCTGATCCGTAAGTCCTAGAAACGAGATTCTTCTTTCCTCTGATTCCTTGGCTCAAGACGATTCGATTGGATCATATGATGTCATTTTCCGTCATGAAAATTTTTCCTCCATTTTGAATTATTCGTAAAACCTACTTTTGCGAACTCGTCCTAGAGTTTTTACCAGATTGCCTCGAAAATTGGTATGTAGCATCTAGAGACCCTCACGGCAAAAAGTTATTAAAAGAATTTCGATAAACCAATCCGTTGTCGTATAGCGCGTCAACAAATGTTACGTAGAGCACAAAAAAACAGATTTTAGGCTGTATCTTCGTCAAACTTAGGCCTATTGACACGACACTTGGAACTTGTGATGCCAGTCAGGAACTGAGTGTGCATGCACAGTTTCGTCGCAGCGCCACCTAGTGGCCAGACAGATGTTTTATACACCTATAACTTTGGCTGCAATCAACGTATTTTTACGGGACTTGATTTTTAGGAGTCCTGAGTAGACGCCGAGTCCAACGATACCAAACATGCCAGATTTCGCCTTACGATTAGCCCTGCGCAGCAAAACAGCACTTAAAAAACATGCGCGAATAACTCCGCGAGCGTTATTCCGATCGACTCGAAAACACCATAGGAAGAACATTGCATTACCTTCTGAACAAAAAGTTCTATTGGCGTTATATTAAATTTTTCATCAGAAATGGCCGAAAATGGCAAAAAACGAAAAATTACCTTTTACAATTTGTGTTTTTATACATAAATTGTTATAACTTCGCAACGAAAAGAAATTTTTTCACCAGATTTGATACGCTGATGTATGAGCAGAGTCTGAGGCCACACAAAAAAATTGGTATGCCTGAACCACTAGGTGGCCCTATAATTGAACAAAATCTTTCATATCAAGCAAGCCCTATGGTCATACAACTATTTCTTCACAAAACTAAAGTGTATAGTCATAAAACTAGCTAGATGTAACACAGTTATGAACTGAGGTTGCATGCACAACTTTGTCATTGCGCCACCTAGTGGTTTTGAGATAGAAATATGGTATTTTTGCCTAAAACTACTCCAACAGTACATCTAAAATCTTGGGTCATCATGTATTATTCCTTTCATGGCTTGGAGATCATTGGTGCATGCCAATTAACTCCTTAGCAACCAATTAGGATACCTTATCAATCCTTTTTACAAGAGCTATATCTCTGCATCAGAACATCGTAGAGACATGGGGGTGATCTCTTTTGACTCATTAACACCACTGTAACATTTTGTGAGCTGAGAATTGCCACTGCAAGCACCACTCACATTTTCTTCAGTGTTCTAGTTGTCAATGCTCCTCGAGAAGAGAGGGAAAGATGACACTGAATGAAAACACAGCTTTTTTGCCGATAACTGCTATAATATTTAGTCTGAAATCAAGAGATTTTCCCAGGTTCTTTAAACTGCTCATCCGAATTCAACTTTACTTTCTTCTGTGCCCTTTTTGGCTTGACCCCGGCATTGCTGCTTGCAGCTATATTGGCAATTGTTTCTGTTAATTTATTTTTCTTCTTCCGCCATTGCGGTCTATGGCAGCCCATAGAACCGTACGTAGGAAAGTTATGAAATTTGGCACACTGATAAAGGACAGTCCAATGTGTCCCCACAGCAAATTTGGAGTCTCTATCTCTAATCCGCTAGCGCCACCAACAGTCCAAAGTTGAACTTATGTTTTTGCTTATAACTTCTGATCCGTAAGTCCTAGAAACGAGATTCTTCTTTCCTCTGATTCCTTGGCTCAAGACGATTCGATTGGATCATATGATGTCATTTTCCGTCATGAAAATTTTTCCTCCATTTTGAATTATTCGTAAAACCTACTTTTGCGAACTCGTCCTAGAGTTTTTACCAGATTGCCTCGAAAATTGGTATGTAGCATCTAGAGACCCTCACGGCAAAAAGTTATTAAAAGAATTTTGATAAACCAATCCGTTGTCGTAAAGCGCGTCAACAAATTTTACGTAGAGTTCAAAAAAACAGATTTTAGGCTGTATCTTCGTCAAACTTAGGCCTATTGACACGACACTTGGTACTTGTGATGCCAGTCAGGAACTGAGGGGGCATGCAGAGTTTCGTCACAGCGCCACCTAGTGGTCATACGAATGTTGTACATGCTTATAACTTTGGCTCTGATCTGTGTTTTTTCACGGGACTTGTTTCGCTGAAGTCCAGAATAGTTGCCGAGTCCAACGTTACCAAACATGCCAGATTTCGCTTTACGGTTAGCCCTCCGCAGCAAAACAGCACTTAAAAAACACGCGCGAATATCTCCGCGAGCGTAATTCTGATCGACTCGAAAACATCATAGGAAGAATATTGCATTACCTTCTGAACAAAAAGTTCTATTGGCATTGTATTAAAATTTTCATCAGAAATGGCTGAAAATTGCAAAAAACGAAAAATTACCTTTAAATTTTGTGTTTTTACACATAAATGGTTATAACTTTGTAACGCAAAGATATTTTTTCACCATATTTGATACGCTGATGTACGACCACAGTCTGAGGCTACACAAAAATTTTTTTTATGGTTGCACCACTAGTTGGCCTTATAATTTAACAAAACCTTTGAAATCAAGCCACCCTATGGTCATACAACTGTTTCTTCACTAAACTAAAGTGTATAGTCATAAAACTAGCTAGATGTAACACAGTTATGACCTGAGGTTGCATGCACAATTTTGTCATTGCGCCACCTACTGGTTTTGAGATAGAATATGGCATTTTTTTGCCTAAAACTACTGCAACAGCACATTTAAAACCATGAGTCATCATGGATTATTCCTTTCATGGCTTTGACTATAATCACTGGTGGTTGCCAATTCACTCCTTAGCAACCAATGAGAATACCTTATCAACCGTTTTGCAAGAGCTATAACTCTACATCAGAACATCGTAGAGACACGGGGGTGGGCTCTTTTGACTCATTAACAACACTGTAACATTTTGAGAGCTGAGTATTGCCACTGCAAGCACCACTTATTTTTACGTCAGTGTTCTAGTTATCAATGCTCGTCGAAAGAGAGGGAGAGATTTCACTAAATGAGAACACAGCTTTTTTGCTGATAACTGTTATATTGTTTTGTCTGAAATCAAGAGATTTTCTTAGGTACTTTAAACTGCTCATCCGAATTCAACTTTACTTTCTTATGTGCCCTTTTTGGCTTGACCCCGGCATTGCTGCTTGCAGCTATATTTATTATTATTATTAGTTATTCTTCTTCTTCTTCCGCCATTGCGGCCTATGGCAGCCCATAGAACCGTACGTAGGAAAGTTATGAAATTTGGCACACTGATAAAGGACAGTCCAATGTGTCCCCACAGCAAATTTGGAGTCTCTATCTCTAACCCGCTAGCGCCACCAACAGTCCAAAGTTGCACTTATGTTTTTGCTTATAACTTCTGATCCGTAAGTCCTAGAAACGAAATTCTTGTTTCCTCTGATTCCTTGGCTCAAGACGATTCGATTGGACCCTATGACGTCATTTTCCGTCATGAAAATTTTTCCGCCATTTTGAATTATTCGTAAAACCTACTTTTGCGAACTCGTCCTAGAGTTTTTACCCGATTGCTGCGAAAATTGGTATGTAGCATCTAGAGACCCTCACGGCAAAAAGTTATCAAAAGAATTTCGATAAACCAATCCGTTGTCGTATAGCGCGTCAACAAATTTTACGTGGAGCGCAAAAAAACAGATTTTAGGCTGTATCTTCGTCAAACTTAGGCCTATTGACACGACACTTGGTACTTGTGATGCCAGTCAGGAACTGAGTGTGCATGCACAGTTTCGTCACAGCGCCACCTAGTGGCCAGACAGATGTTTTTTACACCTATAACTTTGGCTGCGATCAACGTATTTTGACGGGACTTGATTTTTAGGAGTCCTGAATAGTCGCCGAGTCCAACGATACCAAACATGCCAGATTTCGCCTTACGGTTAGCCCTGCGCAGCAAAACAGCACTTAAAAAACATGCGCGAATATCTCCGCGAGCGGAATTCTGATCGACTCGAAAACATCATAGGAAGAATATCGCATTACCTTCTGAACAAAAAGTTCTATTGGCACTATATTAAAATTTTCATCAGAAATGGCCGAAAATTGCAAAAAACGAAAAATTACCTTTAAATTTTGTGTTTTTACACATAAATGGTTATAACTTTGTAACGCAAAGAGATTTTTTCACCATATTTGATACGCTGATGTACGATCACAGTCTGAGGCTACACAAAAAAAATTGTATGCTTGCACCACTAGTTGGCCTTATAATTGAATAAAAACTTTGAAATCAAGCCACCCTATGGTCATACAACTGTTTCTTCACTAAACTAAAGTGTATAGTCATAAAACTAGCTAGATGTAACACAATAATGACCTGATGTTGCATGCACAATGTTGTCATTGCGCCACCTACTGGTTTTGAGATAGAATATGGTATTTTTGCCTAAAACTACTACAACAACACATCTAAAACCATGAGTCATCATGGATTATTCATTTCATGGCTTTGACTATAATCACTAGAGGATGTCCATTTACTCTCTAGCAACCAATGAGAATACGTTATCAACTGTTTTTGCAAGAGCTTTTTCTCTGTATCAGAACATCACAGAGACATGGGGATGGTCTCTTTTGACTCTTTTAACTTGTTGTAACATGTTGTGACCCATGTTTGCCCACTGTAAGCATCACATACATGTCCTTCAGTGCTCTAATGTTCCATGATTGTCAATAACCGAAGGACAGTTGCAGTAGACATGAATATAGATTATTTTTGTTGATTACCTTTGCATTTTTTCATCTGAAATCATTAGGTTTACCTAGGTTCTTCAGTCTGCTTATCCAAACGCAACTTTACACCCTTCTGTGCCCTTTTCGGCTTGACCCCGGTATTGCTGCTTGCAGCTATATTTAGGGGTCAAGCCCCGAAGGGGCGTAGAACCCTATTGTTATTGTTAGTTTTCTTATTAGGGGTCAAGCCCAGAATGGGCGAAGACCCCTATTGTATCCGTTAGTTTTCTTTTTCTTTTTCTTAACTATTATTCTTCTTCCTGTTCCATTGCGGTCTATGGCAGCCCATAGAACCGTATGTAGGAAAGTTATGAAATTTGGCACACTGACAGAGGACAGTCTAAATAATATCCATAGCAATTTTGGAGTCTCTATCTCAAACCCGCTAGCGCCACCAACAGTCCAAAGTTGCACTTACGTTTTTGCTTATAACTTCTGATCCGTAAGTCCTAGAAACGAAATTCTTGTTTCCTCTGATTCCTTGGCTCAAGACGATTCGATTAGACCCTATGACGTTATTTTCCGTCATGAAAATTTTTCCGCCATTTTGAATTATTCGTAAAACCTACTTTTGCGAACTCGTCCTAGAGTTTTTACCCGATTGCCACGAAAATCGGTATGCAGCATCTAGAGACACTCAAGGCAAAAAGTTATTAAAAGAATTTCGATAAACCAATCCGTTCTCGTATAGCGCGTCAACGAATTTTACATAGAGCGCAAAAAAACAGAGTTTAGGCTGTATCTTCGCCAAACTTAGGCCTTTTGACACGACACTTGGTACTTGAGATGCCAGTCAGGAATTGAGGGTGCATGCACAGTTTCGTTGCAGTGCCACCTAGTGGCCAGACGAATGTTCTATACGCCTATAACTTTGACTGCGATAAAAGTATTTTCACGGGACTTGATTTTTTGGAGTCCTGAGTAGTCGCCGAGTCCAACGATACCAAACATGCCAGGATTCGTCATACGGTTAACCCTGCGCAGCAAAATAGCACTTAAAAAACACGCGCGAATATCTCGGCGAGCGTTATTCCAATCGACTCGAAAACACCATAGGAAGAACATTGCGTTACCTTCTGAACAAAAAGTTCTATTGGCATTATATTAAAATTTTTATCAGAAATGGCCGAAAAATGCAAAAAACGAAAAATTACCTTTAAATTTTGCATTTTTTACACATAAATGGTTATAACTTCGCAACGAAAAGAGATTTTTTCACCAGATTTGATACGCTGATGTACGACCACAGTCTGAGGCTACACAAAGAAAATTGTATGCTTGCACCACTAGTTGGCCTTATAATTCAACAAAACCTTTGAAATCAAGCCACCCTATGGTCATACAACTGTTTCTTCACTAAACTAAAGTGTATAGTCATAAAACTAGCTAGATGTAACACAGTTATGACCTGAGGTTGCATGCACAATTTTGTCATTCCGCCACCTACTGGTTTTGAGATAGAAATATGACATTTTTTGCCTAAAACTACTGCAACAACACATCTAAAACCATGAGTCATCATGGATTATTCCTTTCATGGCTTTGACTATAATCACTGGTGGTTGCCAATTCACTCCCTAGCAACCAATGAGAATACCTTATCAACCGTTTTTGCAAGAGCTATATCTCTGTGTCAGAACATCGTAGAGACACGGGGGTGGGCTCTTTTGACTCATTAACACCACTGTAACATTTTGTGAGCTGAGTATTGCCACTGCAAGCACCACTCATTTTTACATCAGTGTTCTAGTTATCAATGCTCGTCGAAAGAGAGGGAGAGAATTCACTGAATGAGAACACAGCTTTTTTGCTGATAACTGTTATATTGTTTTTTTCTGAAATCATGAGATTTTCCCAGGTTCTTTAAACTGCTCATCCAAAGTCAACTTTACTTTCTGCTGTGCCCTTTTTGGCTTGACCCCGGTGATTGCTGCTTGCAGCTATATTTATTATTATTATTATTATTATTATTATTTTTCTTCCTCGTTCTTCCGCCGAAAGTCAATGGCAGCCCATAGAACCGTACGTAGGAAAGTTATGAAATTTGGCACACTGACAAAGGACAGTCCAATGTGTCCCCACAGCAAATTTGGAGTCTCTATCTCTAACCCTCTAGCGCCACCAACAGTCCAAAGTTGCACTTACGTTTTTGCTTATAACTTCTGATCCGTATGTCCTAGAAACGAAATTCTTGTTTCCTCTGATTCCTTGGCTCAAGACAATTCGATTGCACCCTATGACGCCATTTTCCGTCATGAAAATTTTTCCGCCATTTTGAATAATTTGTTAAACCTACTTTTGCGAACTCGTCCTAGAGTTTTTACCCGATTGCCACGAAAATCGGTGTGCAGCATCTAGAGACACTCACGGCAAAAAGTTATTAAAAGAATTTCGATTAACCAATCCGTTGTCGTATAGCGTGTCAACAAATTTTACGTAGAGCGCAAAAAACAGATTTTAGGCTGTATCTTCGTCAAACTTAGGCCTATTGACACGGCACTTGGTAATTGAGATGCCAGTCAGGATATGAGGGTGCATGCACAGTTTCGTTGTAGCACCACCTAGTGGTCAGCCATATGCTTTACATGCCTATAACTTTGGCTGTGATCAACGTATTTTTACGAGTCTTGTTTCTTTGAAGTCCTGAATAGTTGCCGAGTCCAACGATACCAAACATGCCAGATTTCGCCCTACGGTTAGCCCTGCGCAGCAAAACAGCACTTAAAAAACATGCGCGAATATCTCCGCGAGCGTTATTCCGATCGACTCGAAAACACCATAGGAAGAACATTGCATTACCTTCTGAACAAAAAGTTCTATTGGCGTTATATTAAAATTTTCATCAGAAATGGCCGAAAATTGCAAAAAACGAAAAATTACCTTTAAATTTTGTGTTTTTTACACATAAATGGTTATAACTTCGTAAAGCAAAGAGATTTTTTCACCATATTTAATACGCTGATGTATGAGCAGAGTCTGAGGCCACACAAAAAAATTGGTATGCCTGAAACACTAGGTGGCCCTATAATTGAACATAATCTTTCATATCAAGCAAGCCCTATGGTCATACAACTATTTCTTCACTAAACTAAAGTGTATAGTTATAAAACTAGCTAGATGTAACACAGTTATGAACTGAGGTTGCATGCACAACTTTGTCATTGCGCCACCTAGTGGTTTTGAGATAGAAATATGGTATTTTTGCCTAAAACTACTGCAACAGTACATCTAAAATCTTGGGTCATCATGTATTATTCTTTTCATGGTTTGGAGATCATTGGTCCATGCCAATTAATTCCTTAGCAACCAATTAGGATACCTTATCAATCCTTTTTACAAGAGCTATATCTCTGCATCAGAACATTGTAGAGACATGGGGGTGGTCTCTTTTGACTCATTAACACCACTGTTACATTTTGTGAGCTGAGAATTGCCACTGCAAGCACCACTCACATTTTCTTCAGTGTTCTAGTTGTCAATGCTCCTCGAGAAGAGAGGGAGTGATGACACTGAATGAAAACACAGCATTTTTGCTGATAACTGTTATATTATTTAGTCTGAAATCAAGAGATTTTCCCAGGTTCTTTAAACTGCTCATCCGAATTCAACTTTACTTTCTTATGTGCCCTTTTTGGCTTGACCCCGGCATTGCTGCTTGCAGCTATATTTAGGGGTCAAGCCCCGAAGGGGCGAAGACCCCTATTGTATTTGTTAGTTTTCTTATTATTATTATTATTATTAGGGGTCAAGCCCCGAAGGGGCGTAGAACCCTATTGTTATTGTTAGTTTTCTTATTATTATTATTATTATTATTTTTCTTCCTCGTTCTTCCGCCGAAAGTCAATGGCAGCCCATAGAACCGTACATAGGAAAGTTATGAATTTCGGCACACATGTAGAGGACAGTCTCAGAAGTTACTATAGCAACATTGGTGTGTCTGACTCAAACCCTCTAGCGCCACCAACAGTCCAAAAATCCACTTATGTTCATGCTCATAACTTCTGACCCATGAGTCCTAGAAACTAAATTCTTGTTTCCTCTGAATCCTTGGCTCATGATGATTCAAATGCACACATTGATGTCATTTGTGTCATGCACATCTTTCCGCCATTTTGAATTTTTCGTAAAACCTACTTTGTCGAACTCCTCCTAGACCGTTTGTCCGATTTGCATGTCCTTTGGTATGTAGCATCTAGAGACACCCAAGACAAAAAGTTATCAAAAGCTTTTTGATAGACCAATGCGTTTTCATATAAATTGACAAAATATATGGCGGCGAGCACGCCAAAACGGACGTGAGGCCTTATCTTCACAAAACTTTATTGTATCGACACGAAACTTGGTAAATGTCATAACAGTCATGACCTGAGGGTGCCTGCAACGTTTCGTCACAGCGCCACCTAGTGGTTACGAGATTCGAAAAATGCTTATTTTCGCTTATAACCACTTCAAACTTGAGTCTAAAATCATGAAGGTGGTCTTGTTAGATTCCTTGAGGCATGCCGAGTCAAACGATACCAAACGGTTTTCGGTCGGCCATTTTGGGTGTCGGCCATTTTGAATTTTCTCATTAAGTTCAGTATTTCACAAACAGAATGGCGTATCGCTACGAAATTTGGCATGGTTCATCAGTGACATGTTCTGAGCGCACCTATAAATCTTTAGGACGGCGCCACCTAGTGGTCAGGATATGTAAAACAATTTTTTAAAATCTTTATATCATTTGATTAAATTGCCACTATGACATAAGACTTCACTCTATTGATTCCTTGGCTCATGCTGAGTCCGACTGTACCAAATATGTCTGAGTCAAACCTACTTCCTGTCGGCCATTTTGAATTATATTGAACAGCTACTTTTTCGAACTCCTCCTAGAGCGCTCGTGTGATTGGCTTGATTTTTGGTATGCATCATCTATAGACACTCTATACAAAAAGTTATCAAAAGATTTTCGGTAGACCTATCCGTTGTCGTATAACACATCAAAGAATGCGAGAGCGAGCACGCCAAAATGTGTTTGAGCCTGTATCTATGCAAAACTTATGCGTATTAATATGAGACTTGGTATATGTCATAACAGTGATGACCTGAGGGTGCATGCACCATTTCGCCACACTGCCCCCTACTGGTCACGAGATATAAAAAAATGTCTATTTTTGCTTATAACTTCTTCAAACTTGAGTCTAAAATCATGAAGGTGGTCTCGTTAGATTCCTTGAGGCATGCCGAGTCAAACGATACCAAACGGTTTTCGGTCGGCCATTTTGGGTGTCGGCCATTTTGAATTTTCTCATTAAGTTCAGTATTTCACAAACAGATTGGCGTATCGCTACGAAATTTGGCATGGTTCATCAGTGACATGTTCTGAGCGCACCTATAAATCTTTAGGACGGCGCCACCTAGTGGTCAGGATATGTAAAATAATTTTTTAAAATCTTTATATCATTTGATTAAATTGCCACTATGACATTAGACTTCACTCTATTGATTCCTTGGCTCATGCTGAGTCCGACTGTACCAAATATGTCAGAGTCAAACCTACTTCCTGTCGGCCATTTTGATTTATATTGAACAGCTACTTTTTCGAACTCCTCCTAGAGCGCTTGTGTGATTGACTTGATTTTTGGTATGCATCATCTAGAGACACTCTAGACAAAAAGTTATCAAAAGATTTTCGGTAGACCTATCCGTTGTTGTATAACGCATCAAAGAATGTGAGGGCGAGCACGCCAAAATGTGTTTGAGCCTGTATCTTCGCAAAACTTTTGCGTATTAATATGAGACTTGGTATATGTCATAACAGTGATGACTTGAGGGTGCATGCACCATTTCGTCACACTGCCCCCTACTGGTCACGAGATATAAATAATGTCTATTTTTGGTTATAACTACTGCAAATTTCAATGTAAAATTATGAGACTGGTCTTGTTAGATTTCATGAGGCATGCCCAGTCAAACGATACCAAATGGTTTTTGGTCGGCCATTTTGTGTGTCGGCCATTTTGAATTTTTCTTTAAGTTCAAGTATTTCAGAAACGCAATTGCGTATTGTTATGAAACTTGGTATGGTTCATCAGCAACATGTTCTGGGAGGACTTGTAAACTTTCCGGTGTCCCCTAGTGGTCAAGAGATTTGAAGCTATATCTCTGCATCTCTTTATCGTATTTAAACCAAATTTGGTGGGTGTCATCACAATCAAGACCTGAGTCACAATTTATTTTTTGGTCAGTGCCCCCTAGTGGTCAAGTCATTTAAGGCTATATCTCTGCATCTCTTTATTGTATTTACACCAAATTTGGTGGGTGTCATCACAATCAAGACCTGAGTCACAATTTATTTTTTGGTCAGTGCCTTCTAGTGGTCAAGTCATTTAAGGCTATATCTCTATATCGCTTTATTGTATTTACACCAAATTTGGTGGGTGTCATCAGTGTCATGTTCTTAGTCACCATCTATTCTTTCGGCACAGTGCCACCTAGTGGTCTCAAGATACGAAACAATTGCTTTTTTTCATGAAACTAATGCAAACTTAGATCTTAAATCATGACAGTCATCACGTATGAATCATTTTTTGCCATTTTTGGCTTGACCCCGGTATCGCTGCTTGCAGCTATATTTAGGGGTCAAGCCCCGAAGGGGCGAAGACCCCTATTGTATTTGTTAGTTTTCTTATTATTATTATTATTATTCTGCTTCTTCTTCCGCCATTGCGGTCTATGGCAGCCCATAGAACCGTACGTAGGAAAGTTATGAAATTTGGCACACTGATAGAGGACAGTCCAATGTGTCCCCATAGCAAATTTGGAGTCTCTATCTCTAACCCGCTAGCGCCACCAACAGTCCAAAGTTGCACTTATGTTTTTGCTTATAACTTCTGATTCGTAAGTCCTAGAAACAAAATTCTTGCTTCCTATGATTCCTTGGCTCAAGACGATTCGATTGGACCATATGACGTCATTTTCCGTCATGAAAATGTTTCCGTCATTTTGATTTATTCGTAAAACCTACTTTTGCGAACTCGTCCTAGAGCTTTTGCCCGATTTCCACGAAAATCGGTATGTAGCATCTACAGACCCTCACGGCAAAAAGTTATGGAATTCATGTCAATTCGTCAATTTGTTTTCGTAAGCCGCGTCAACAAATTTTACGTAGAGCATAAAAAAACGGATTTGAGGCTGTATCTTCGGCAAACTTAAGCCTATTGACACAATACTTGGTACTTGTGATGCCAGTCAGGAACTACGAGTGCATGCAGAGTTTCGTCACAGTGCCACCTAGTGGTCAGACTTATGCTTTACACGCCTATAACTTTGGCCCGATTGACGTATTTTCACGGGACTTGTTTCTTTGGAGTTCTGAATAGTTGCCGAGTCCAACGATACCAAACATGCCAGAATTCGACTTACGGTTAACCCTGCGCGGCAAAATAGCACTTAAAAAACATGCGCGAATATCTCCGCGAGCGTTATTCCGATCGACTCGAAAATGCCATAGGAAGAACATTGCATTACCTTCTGAACAAAAAACTCTATTAGCGTTATATTAAAATTTTCATCAGAAATGGCCGAAAATTGCAAAAAACGAAAAATTACCTTTACATTTTGTGTTTTTTACACATAAATGGTTATAACTTCGTAACGAAAAGAGATTTTTCCACCAGATTTGATACGCTGATGTATGAGCAGAGTCTGAGGCCACACAAAAAAATTGGTATGCCTGAACCACTAGGTGGCCCTATAATTGAACAAAATCTTTCATATCAAGCAAGCCCTATGGTCATACAACTATTTCTTTGCTGAACTAAAGTGTATAGTCATGAAACTAGCTAGATGTAAGGCAGATATGACCCGAGGTTGCATGCACGATTCTGTCATAGCGCGACCTAGTGGTTTGGAGATAGAAAATAGCTATATTTGCCTAAAACTACTGCAACAACACATCTAAAACCATGAATCATCATGGATTCTTCATTTCATATGGCTTGGTCTGTAATTACTGGTGGATGTGAATTTACTCTCTAGCAACCAATGAGAATACCTTATCAACCGTTTTTGAAAGAGCTTTTTCTCTGCATTAGAACATCGTAGAGACATGGGGATGGTCTCTTTTGACTGATTTAACTTGTTGTAACATGTTGTGACCCATGTTATGCCACTGCAAACATCACTCACATATCCTTCTGTGCTCTAATGTTCCATGACTGGCAATAACAGAAGGACGATTGCAGTGGATTAGAACATAGATTATTTTTGTTGATTACTTTTGCGTTTTTTCATCTGAAATCATTAGGTTTACCTAGGTTCTTTGGTCTGCTTATCCAAACTCAACTTTACACCCTTCTGTGCCCTTTTCGGCTTGACCCCGGTATCGCTGCTTGCAGCTATATTTAGGGGTCAAGCCCCGAAGGGGCGAAGACCCCTATTGTATCCGTTAGTTTTCTTTTTATTATTATTATTATTATTCTTCTTCCGCCATTGCGGTCTATGGCAGCCCATAGAACCGTACGTAGGAAAGTTATGAAATTTGGCACACTGATAAAGGACAGTCCAATGTGTCCCCACAGCAAATTTGGAGTCTCTATCTCTAACCCGCTAGCGCCACCAACAGTCCAAAGTTGAACTTATGTTTTTGCTTATAACTTCTGAACCTTAGGTCCTAGAAACGAAATTCTTGTTTCCTCTGATTCCTTGGCTCAAGACGATTCGATTGGACCCTATGACGTCATTTTCCGTCATGAAAATGTTTCCGCCATTTTGAATTATTCGTAAAACCTACTTTTGCGAACTCGTCCTAGAGTTTTTACCCGATTGCCGCGAAAATTGGTATGTAGCATCTAGAGACCC